>NW_026900856.1:0-230148 GCF_033783945.1 Neopsephotus bourkii
AGTGCATGAGTAAAAGTAAGATCAATATATGGAACTCTAGATGAAAAGTTAAGTCTTGTTAAGATTTGCTGAGGTGAGCAGCTCGAGGGAAGACGCCTTGAACACCGGAGCGCGGGCAGACCTGCGGCCGGAACCTCTGAGGGAGCCTCAAGCCCCCGACAGGCCCCGCCCAGGAGCCGGCCCCTCAGCTGGCGCCAGCAGGGACTCACAGGGGGCGGAGCCAGGAGGGGCGGCACCAGCCCTGACTGGGTAAAAACCTGCCTCAGGGAGCGCGGTGACCGGAGCGGGATGAGGCGGTTTGTACGGGCTGGCGAGCGGGATGGCGAGCGCCCGGCTTGTGAGCAGGGTCCGGTATGGGAGCTCTGCTCTGGCTGCCCCGGCGGTGGCCAGCGGAGGCACCCAGACAGAGCCGATCAGAGGGGAGGCTGCCGCGCAGAGCTCGGAGCGTAGAGTGCCTGTACTGGTCTCGTGAGGGGAAGGTGCACGATGGGCAGGGCTGCACTCGGTGTTCCCTGGTGGAGGTCCTCCTGCAGCAGGGGCTGAGCTGCGGGTGCTGTTAACAGGCTACAAGATGTCAGGGTAGCTGAGAGGAAGCAGGAATGCTTGCTCCCGGCCCAAACTGTGCAGGGGCCTCAAGCGTCCCCTGTACCTCCTGGAGGAAAGAAGGAGGCTGCTAACCCAAGAAGCTGGGAAACAGCAACAACAACAACAAAACAACAAAAACAGGAGGAAGAGGACAATTAAAAGCAAGGGGCTTCCTCCTAATTCTGATGTCCCCACGCAGAACCGCTTTGCTGTCCTGCAGGGAGCTAATAACGAAACACACTCGCACCATGAACAATCAGCTGATGCGCTGGTAAAAAAGATCTGTACTGGTGCTGCCAGTAAAAGTGGTGGGTCGTAGTAGTAGCGGACTCTGAAAGGCACAGAGGCACTCATGTGTTTGCCTGACCTGGTTTCAAGGGAGGTGTGTTGCCTCCCAGGGGCATGGATCGGGGATGTTGCAGAGAGGCTGCCTGCTGTAGCAAGTCCCACTGGCTATTACCCAGTTCTAGTGATCCATGTGGGTGCTAGGGATACAGATAGCAGTAGCCCAGAGAACATAAAGAAAGACTACAGAGCCCTGGGAGAGGTGGTTAGGGGCTCTGGAGCTCAGATAGTCTTTTTGTCAATTCTCCAGGATACAGGGGAGGATGCTAAAAAGGCTAAGAGGATTAGCCAGGTTAATAAATGGTTAAAAGGGTGGTGTTATAGTCAGGGGTTTGGGTGTCTTGAACACAGGATCCAAGTTTGTAGGCCAGGTCTAGCGGGGGCTGGTGGAGCTGGTCCTAAAAGAATGGGAAGAGCAGTTTTGGTAGGAGGCTTGCCAGACTGGTCAAGGAGGCTTTAAACTAGATGTGTTGGGGGAGGGGGGGCATCATTCCATCCCAACACTCCCAGTCAGTTGCCAGCACCTATAACAAATGCTTGGAGTAATGTAGAGGTATTCCAGATGCTCCAGCCAATGAGCCGGCTTCATTTGGAGCTCAGCTCAGATGCCTCTATACAAATGCCCGTAGCATGGGGAACAAACAAGAGAAATTAGAGGTGTGTGTATGTCTACAGGGGTATGATATAATAGGCATCACAGAAACGTGGGATGGCTCCTATGACTGGAGTGTTGGAATGGAAGGTTACAGGCTCTTTAGAAAAGACAGGCCTGTCAGGTGGGAAGGGGGAGTTGCCCTTTATGTTAGGGATAGGCAGGAGGGTATGGAACTCTGTCTGGTGACAGGTGAACAGTCAATAGAGAGTTTGTGGGTCAGGGTTAAAGGGACAACAGCGATGGGAGACATTACTGTGGGGATCTGTTACAGACCGCCTGATCAAGAGCACTCTGTGGACGAAGCCCTCTATAGATAGGTAGGAACAGCCTCATGCTCACAGGCCCTTGTCCTCATGGGGGACTTCAACCACCCTGATATTTGTTGGAGGGACAGTATGGCCCAGCAGAAACAATCCAGGAGGTTCCTTGGTTGTGTGGAAGACAACTTCCTTCTGCAAATAATAGAGGAGCCGACAAGGAGACGTGCCATGCTTGACCTCGTGCTCACCAACAGGGAAGGGCTTGTTGGAAATGACACTGCAGGGCAGCCTCGGATGCAGTGGTCATGAGATGCTTGAATTCAAGATCCTCAGGACAGTGAGAAGAGCGTGCAGCAAGCTCACTGCTCTGGACTTCAAGAGAGCAGACTTTGGCCTCTTCAGGAGCCTGCTTAGTAAGGTTCCATGGGATATAGCCCTAGAGGGCAGGGAGGCCCAAGACTGTTGGTTGATATTCAAGGATCACCTGCTACAAGCTCAGGAGTGTTGCATCCCAACTAGAATAAAGTGCAGCAGGAGGGCCAGGAGACCTCCTTGGATGGATAAGGAGCTGCTGAGGAAACTTCAAAGGAAAAAAGAGGCTTATAAAAGGTGGAAGCAAGGACAGGAAGCCTGGGAAGAATACAGGGATGTTGTCTGGGAAGCTAGGGACCAGGTTAGGAAAGCTAAGGCCCAGTTAGAATTAAACTTGGCTAGGGATATTAAGGATAACAGGAAGGGATTCTATAGGTACGTAGCAAATAAAAAACAGAGTAGGGAAAATGTGGGCCCTCTCCAGAAGCCATCAGGAGAACTGGCTACCCTGGATTTGGAGAAGGCTGAGGTTCTGAATGACATCTTTGCCTTGGTCTTCACTGGCAAAGGCTCTGACCACACCACCCAAGTCCTGGAAGGCAGACGCAGGGACTGTGAGAATGAAGACCTTGGGCCCACTGTAGGAGAGGAACTGGTTTGAGACCATCTTAAGAAGCTGAACGTGCACAAGTCCATGGGTCCTGATGAAATCCATCCGCGGGTCCTGAAGGAGCTGGCAAATGAAGTTGCTAAGCCGCTGGCCATCATATTTGAGAAATAATGGCAGTCAGGTGAAGTTCCCGACAACTGGAAAAAGGGAAATATAACGCCCCTTTTCAAGAAGGGGAAAATGGATGAACCCGGGGAATTACAGACCAGTCAGTCTCACCTCTGTGCCCGGCAAAATCTTCAAGCAGATTCTCCTGGAAGGCATGCTAAGGCACATGAAAATCAACAAGGTGCTTGGTGACAGCCAGCATGGCTTCACTAAGGTGAAATCCTGCCAGACCAATTTGGTGGCCTTCTATGGGCTAGAGAACTGATAGACAGCAGTAGAGCAGTTGATGTCATTTACCTGGATTTGTGTACAGCGTTCGACACTGTACCACACGACATCCTTATCTCTAAATTGAAGAGACATCAATTTGATGGATGGACCGCTTGGTGGATAAAGAACTGGCTGGATGGCCGCACACAAAGAGTTGTGGTCAATGGCTCAATGTCCAGCTGGAGACCAGTAATGAGTGGTGTCCTCAGGGATGGGTGTTGGGACTTGTCTTGTCCAAGATCTGTGTAGGTGACCTGGACAGTGGGATTGAGTGCACCCTCAGCAAGTTTGCTGATTACACCAAGCTCTGTGGTTCGGTTGATACGCTGGAGGGAAGGAATGCCATCCAGAGGGACCTTGACACACTAGTGAGGTGGGCCGATGCCAACCTTACGAAGTTTAACCATGCCAGGTGCAAAGTCCTACACCTTTGTCAGAGCAATCCCAGGCACAGCTACAGGTTGGGTGGAGAAGAGATTCAGAGCAGCCTTGCAGAGAAGGACTTGGGGGTGTTGGTCAATGAGAAAATGAACATGAGCGGGCTTCAGTGTGCGCTTGCAGCCCAAAAAGCAACCGCATCCTGGGCTGCATCAAAAGGAGCGTGACCAGCAGGTTGAAGGAGGTGATCCTGCCCATCTGCTCTGCTCTCGTGGGACCTCACTTGGAGTATTCTGTGCAGTTCTGGTGTTCTCAACTTAAAAAGGACATGGAACTGTTGGAACAAGTCCAGAGGAGGCCACGAGGATGATCAGGGGACTGGAGCACCTCCTGTGTGAAGATAGGCTGAGAAAGTTGGGGCTGTTCAGCCTGGAGAAGGCTGCATGGAGACCTCATAGCAGCCTTCCAGTATCTGAAGGGGGCCTATAGGGATGGTGGGGAGGGACTCTTCATTAGGGGCTGTAGTGATAGGACAAGGGGTGATGGATTCAAACTGAAACAGGGGAAGTTTAGATCGGATATACAGAAGAAGTTCTTTACTGTGAGGGTGGTGAGGCACTGGAATGGGTTGCCCAAGAAAGTTGTGAATGCTCTATCCCTGGCGGTGTTCAAGGCCAGATTGGACAGAGCCTTGGGTGAGATGGTTTGATATAAGGTGTCGCTGCTCATGGCAGGGAGGTTGGAACTAGATGCTCTTAAGGTCCTTTCCAACCCTAACTATTCTGATTCTAAGATGCCTTTTTTTTAGGCTTGGTGCTTTACTGGATTGCCCCAGGCAAAACTTTAAAGCTTGCTTTTAGGAGGTCATGGTGAAAAGGATTTAATCAGCTTCTCTAAATAATCCAAGCCAATGCCAAATGATAAGGAATATTTTTCCTAACATCTAATCAATATTTTTTTTTGAAAAATATATCAGTTTAACCTTGGCCTAAAGCCAGTGGCTATCACTTCCCAGGTAGTTTATGCATCTGTTTTTACGCTCCTCTCCAGGCTTTTCTGTTTATTGAAAAACACATTCCCTTCAGCTGCTCTACACAGATCAAGTTTTCTGAGTCTCTTTTGGTGTTTTGCAGACTTCAGTCTGTGTGCCTTGTTCCTGAAGCCCACTCCCCAAACTTGAAAAAACTCTGCTTCTGGTTACAGTTTGACCCCAATTATTTAAATAAGAATAATTATTCCTTGGATCTTCTATACAGAACAAGGTAATGCACGTGGGAATGAGACTTGCTTTATCTTGGGTTGTAATTATCTGGCTTTAGCAAAACGGTATACATTCCAAATAATGCACTGCTGTATTTGTTGTCAGGCAGTTACCTCCTGTACTTTTTGCAGTTTCTGCAGGGTTGTTCTTGAACATTTGACTTTTCCATGCAAAGTGCAATATCTTTTCCTTGTGGTTACTGAAATTCACATTGCTGATTGCAAACTGTGTCCAACTTAAGACTGTTTTTCAATCCTATCTCACAGAGTTTTTGCACTCCTTGCACATTCCTTCTGAGCTGTAAAGGGACACACTTACCTATGTCCATCTCCATGAGTTATATTGACTGTTTCTGCTCCCAGTCTTGCCCAAAGAAGGGTAAATAGGGTTTTGTTCCAGAGAAATTCAATTTTTGTAGTTTTTTGGGGGTTAATTTCAACATCAAGATATTTTGCATAAACTTGGTCTTTAGAGAGGTCTCCACTGAAATACAATGAAGACGGTAATGGTAAGTTTAGCAGTGTAGAGACTGCTGACCTCAATCATTCTCCACAAGGTTTGTTACAATAGAAATCTGCACTTGTGCTGTTCTTTGTGACAGTGCAGGCCCAGAACTCTGTCATCATGCTCTGAACAGGGAGAGGATGAAAACAGTAAATGGGCATGAGGCAGGAAACCACTGGGAAATAACAAAGGGTTAGGAAAGTTACTGTTACTTGGCCACTTCCCTCCTCTTGTCTGAAATTACTTTGAAATTGAACTTGGCTGAAATCAGGGGAATTTTTCAACATGTTTCGGCTCATTCACTCCCAAAACTACTTCAAAACTTCTGTCTATAGAAAGTTATCCGCAGACCTCACCCCCACTACCCAAAGCACCAAATACCCCAGCAGACACCACCAGGATTATGAGTTCAGTGACAAATACACCAGACACCAATGTTTTATGCTAGCTTTTATTGGTATCAAGGCTTGGGGTGTTCATATGTGCTTTTAGCAAGCATTAAGAGTCAGCAGAACATCCTCTCTCACCGTCTCGTAACCACAGAAACGGTATCTGAAAGAAAAAAGTACAATGTAAGCACCATGAGTTGTTGAAATTATACAAATTGATTTGGTTTTAAGATTAGACAACCTGATTTGTCATTTGACACAACAGAACAGAATGGGAACTACAGCTGGCCCTAGAATCTGTGCTTAAAGGTGATGCTACTGGGCTGTAAGCATTTAGCTTTGCTTGAAACTGTTTCCATCTCCCATGTTGTCTTCCACGTGATGGCATTTTAACTGTGTATATAGGTTTAAAACGTACTGTGCCTCCTCTTCTAGATACCAAATCATGGGGTGGATAAAATAGCTGATTAAGCAAATGAGGGAGTTTGTTTTAAAAAGCTCAGGAAAATGGGTGAAACTGGATCAATAAATTACACTTGTATGATCTGAACATCCCAGCCTATTCCGCAAAGTCTAGAAAAATCAGTCTTGTTCATTGGAAGGGTGGGTTTGTTACCATGGTCCTCTTTAATCAGTCATGATCTTAGGGGCCACCAATAACAATGAAAAACATCTGCTGCTCCAGCCAGCTGTGAATCAGACATGCTAACACAAGCTCACACACAAATAACCAGTCCTCATGGTCAGTAAGAACTTGGACAGAACGATGCCCATAACCTTGCATGTAATTTTGTCGCCTATCTTCCCAAGTAACTCTCAAGATTTTCACAATGGATATACTTACTCTTTTCTGTCTTCTCCAGACTGTACTACAACAGTTGCAGGTCCTATTCTGGGAAGAGCTGGGTTTATCACATTGTTATTCCAGAGGAATTTGACCTTTGTAACTGTTCCAAGTTTAACTTCAGCATCAATGTAGCCGGTGTAAGTGTTGTCTGGTTTCAGGCTTCCCCTGTGAAAATGAACGTTTTACGGATGTGAGGCATGTTAGGATTTAATACTAATCACCACTCCTGTCAACTGAGTGACTGTGATAGCAAGGGAGGAGAGAGTTAGTAGAAAAACAATATTTAGCTTATAACATGGTATCAAAATTATTTCCATTTCTCCAACGTAATTGATCCCAAATCAGTGTTTATCAGAAGCAGCAAAGGCCTGAGATGCTACAGTAACACCTCCCAGGGAAGACTCAGTTGCAGGGTGATCCCTCTGAAGAAGATAGAGCTTACTACAGACCTAGAGAGTGCCAGAATGTGTTCAATACTGGCAGATTGTCTCGTGTGGTTGGATCTCACATGGAAGCCTACAAACTGGGATCAGCTCCTAACAAATACCTGAAGATGTGAAGTCCTTCTTGGAGAGGTGGAAGTGACATAGCTGTCACTGAAGAAAACCAAAAGCATAAAGCCCAAAGCCCACATCTGCATGCCTTCTCCCCAGTTTTCACCATTTCAGATATTGCAGTTGAAACAAACAAGGAAAATACAAATAAATAAGAGCACACGAGGCAAGTGAGCAGCTGGGGTAATGGCTGGACTGGATGATCTTAAGGTCATTTCCAACCTGGTTGATTCTATAATTTAGTGTAAGCAGGTGAAGTTATGAGCAACAAAAAGTAGATATTTGTATAGCAATTCATGGGGTAACTTTAGCAGCTGTGGTGGCAACGTTTTAGAAGCCTGTGAAAGGCAGAAAGATCACAACTCTGCTAGCATAGGTCTATCAAGACCTTGGTGGGACAGCAAACAAGTGATGCTGGATTCTGAGGGTTCAAGATCCTGCCTTCTAACCTTTTCCCTTCAAATCATCCAAGTGAACTGCCTCTGCATTTTCACCAGGTTCGAATTTGATCTCTAAAGTAAGACCAATATAAACAGAAATCTGAATTAAATGTTTTAGAAGATAAGTTTCTTTTTTCTCCAATTTTTTACTTACTTGACAATCTGGTGCTGTCTTGTGTTCCCACCGCTTCCATACAGGGCAATGTTTACATATCCTGTCACAGGACTGTTGCCAGAGAGGGTCACAGTTACTTTGTACCTCCAAACTGCATACAAGAAATACAGTAAGTTAGATTGTACCCAGGGAGAGGCAGTCTCTAGAATATCAAGTATTGGCATGAACAGCTATTGCCCTGCTGTAAGGTCCGATCATCTGTTAACTGTAAAACAGGGCAACAAAAAGGATTGTTTGCAAGCAGTAGGTAGCAGTGGAAGCAATGGAAACTCACGAGGAAAGTCCTTGGCTTCTCCAGTGTTCAGGTAAAGTTTCACAAAGTCACTGTTAATTTTCCCTTTGAACCTATCTGCATAGTGACCCATATTTGGGCATCCCTCTGCTGGGCATGGGAAGCAGCGTCCCTAGCAAAAACAAATACATCAGTTAAGAAATTTACCCATCCAACCAAGGACTTCTTTTTGACATACCCACTAGGGTATCACATCGACATTTGTTTCTCTTACAGATCCACTCTGGGTATAAGCTAGCATAAGTAAACTGGATTTCAGGTGTCTAAATAAGAAAAAGCCGCAATTTTTGACACAGTCCACCCTGAGGCTTTCAGAGGTACTTACGGATTGAAAAACATCATATGAAGCACAGGAATAGCCCAGAAATCCATCGGGGTAGATAATACTGTCAGAGTAATACTTGTAACTCCTCAGGTGATTGCAAGCCATGAAGTCCCGAGTTCCTGCACAAAGATGTTTCCAGGTTAAATCTTTCACTCTGTTACCATTTCAGGAAAGATACTGGCACAGCAATAGCGTGTCATTGGGATGCATCATTCCTCCTCAAAAGCCTCATCATAATTCTTATAATATCAAGCATAAGGTATGAAGCTTACTTTTGCAATGATAGTCTAAGGAATGTCACTGACTCTACAGGTATAGAATGCAGACTTGAAATGCTTTGTGGAGACTGACCATGGAGCTCAGCTTAGCCCCTGCCCTCTCCTCACCCTCCCAAACACTTATTCAAGCAATCTGGCCAAGGTGCACAGTAGAAAGGAGAAGGGCATGAAGCAGGTCTTTTGTAGGTAACAGTGGGATTACCATAAGAAAGGGAAAGCAAATGAAAGTATTTAAGAGGGAAGTTCCTAGGGCAGTGCTGATTTGCTCCAGCTGAGGCTTTCAAAATAAAACTATAATTATTCAGGGGGTTTCTAAGGAAGGGAGAATCTTAAGATAAAAATAATGAATATATTGTTTTCCATTGTGTTGCCATTGTTTGCCTGACTTTTGGTTAAAAAGAAGATCATATACAACACGCTTATTTCTTTTTGCTTTAATTCCCCATTATTGATAACAAGTTTACTGCATAACAAAAAAGAAAGAAAGAAAATGTAATGCCTTCAACTGCACTGAATAAAATCTGGAGGAAAAGGCTGGTTACCACGAATGAGTTAGTGGATTCCCAGAGTTTCAGGTGTTTGCAGCAATGTAAGAAAAAGCTCTGATAAAATAGTGCAAAATCTCTATAGTAGAACTCTTGTTTTGTTAGTTTTGTTGGTTCTTTTTAATGTTCTGTGCAGTTTAACTTTCTAAAGACACTTCAACATTTTCTAATACTTAGAGCTGTTATCAGAACCATGTATACCAACAAAGAACTCTAGTTGAGCAGCTACATGCAATCTTGTTTTGGCGCAATATAAACAGATTCAATGACATTGCTTTAATGCAATTCAGATTGTAAAGGTAACAAAAAACTAATTAATTGCTCTATCTCAGAAGGGCTGCAGCTGAAGATAGCCCATCAGGAGGAGCTGTGAGCATCATTGTCCTACTCCACCCAGTATTGCTGCTGGGCAACTGCATAGAAACAAAGTATTGTTACAGAACCTTCAAAACTCTCCTCATGGTTTCAGTAACTTGTTTCTGGTGTTGGATACTTTAGAGGAGGCAGATTTTTTAGAGTCAAACCCCTTTGTCTTGTTTCATTTTTAATGAGCTCTGGAAAATAGGGCAGTTTAAGCATATGAACAGTTTCACTGCCCTCTCCAGCTGCTATTGCTGCTGGGCACACCAAAAGCTAATGCAACACACCTGAATTAAGGAAAGTTAGGTGCTTACATTGTGAGGGGTGATCTATCCCTGAGTTTGTAATGTAATCGACACTTACCTTCCCAGATGCCATCGAGATCTATGATCTGTGACACAGGGTTCTTTCCACATCCGGGCATTTCCACTCCTCCGTTTGGATAGAAGTCAAGATGTCCAATAGCTGGGCTCATGCCAAAACCTGGAGCATTTACAGTAGGGGTAAGCATATTTTCAGTCAATACTGTTTCGTACCCATAGCTGAAGTTTGTTGGTGCTTGGTATTTTAGGATGTGAGGTGTTAGTGATCAGTATGGTGTATTTGTTCTGTGTCTGTGGCACAGCACAAGTGAGTCTTGATGAATTATTAGGATAGTGAAGTGCCACATGGCATAACTAATGATTATAAATAATAATGATTACAGTATTGTTCAATACCCACCTAAGTAGGGGATTGTGGGAGCTGTATCTGTGTGGATAACATCAACAAACTCAGCATCAGTTTTATCCAGTCTGACTTCAATGGGAGTCCCTTGGAAGTAAGGCTGAGCAGGGTCCAGTCCTGAAAAGAAAAAACTTATTATGTACAGATAAAGAGATAGAAGTGCATTGTCCTATATAACGCTATGCTTGTATATAATGAGTCATCACATATATAGCGATCTGTGGTTCCTTATATTTAAGTAGTATAGTATATGGAAGACAGTGTTTTCTGCTCTCTCTTATCAAGTGGCTTTTCTCCCAAGAAGCAGAAATGATTACTTGTGTGAGGCCTATTAAATTTTAGTGATTTACACCAATGTTGAATTCCAGTATTGGAAAGAACAAGGATTGCTTTGACCACAAGTTTAGCTCATAATACCTCTTAAGGTATTTTCTCTGGGAGAGTATTGGAGGTTTTACAATACTTGAAATGGCATCTCTGCTTTGTGAGGTTGCTGGAACACCTTATTTATAAATGAACTCATAATGCAATAAATATACCTATCTCTGTATCAACTATTAAGAAAACAAATGAAACTTCAGATATTTTGCTGAGGGCGGGGGAATAGTAATTCCTAATAATGTACGCTACTAGGTGAAAATGTATGTAGACGTAGCAAAGCAAGGTGAGAATGGGTGATGTATCAGGACGGGTAAGGTTAGCCTACTGCTTCTGAAACTTCAGGTTTAATCCATCCTTTTCTGGAAAATGATATTTGTTAGCAGTACAAAGCGAACTGCTCACTGTTGTACCGCTTATAACATGCATTGGAGGGACCTGCAAGCAGTGGGTGTTGTGTATCAGTTGTGCTGCTATATAAGAGGCCAAATCAAGCTCTGTAGAGGTTGCCACAGGCGTTAATGCGTGTCAGCAATTCATCTGATGTACTGCGGGAGCCTTCTGGCTCTGTTAGCTGTAGGGAGTCTTTCCTTTCCTGTGTAAATATATGCAAGCAAAATAACTGTGGCACTGACTGCTTTCCAACCCTTACCAGAGAACCACTGCTCAGTGTACAGTGAAAAGAGGCTAAGTTCTACAACACCCAAATTGCCCTTTACTAAACTACAGCCCGCAATGAGATACGATAAGAAGAGAGAATGAGCAGCAACATCTTATTTAAGCAGTGGTGTCTTTAGTAGGAGTTGTGACTTAAGTCACTGACTTACCAGTAATTCTTCCAATTCCTGGACGCCTCTTGCCAGCTTCGCCTGCCACATGTGCTCCAAGGCTGTGACCAATAATGTGAACATTGGCTGGAGAGTATCCGTATGTGTCCTGAGAAAATAGAATATAAAAGATTACTAGCTCTGCTTTCATCAGCAACAGGGAGGAGTAAAAAGGTGCTGAAAAAGTACTTTCAATTTGACTATATATTTGGGAGCTATATGATTTCAGCATCTGTCAGTTTTGGTACAATACCTCACTTTTTCAAAACCACTTATTCAGGTGCTGCTCTCATTTGGAGGCTGATAAAACTTTAGAGAACTCTGTTAGCAAAGGCCTAAGAGGCTCTGTGCTCGTTTTAAATTCTAGACCCATTAATAACAACAGGAAGGTCATCTGGCTTGGAAGGCTCAGCCAATCAGGCACTCACATGGCAGTTCAAGCACCATGTGAAATATGGGTCAGAGCACTTCTCGACCTGGCATACTGTCTACTGAAGCAAATTATAGTTCTTTTATGGGATGTGTGTGTTGAGAGCACCTTAAATAAAAGAATCCTGCTGTTGCTACGTAGTTCTCTAACTTTACAAAGAGTGGTTTTAGCACAACTCTGAAAATGATCACAGAGTAGCAGAACATATTCCTTGCTGGTTATGTTCAGATTCATGAAAGTTCCTGAATCATATCTCTTTCCAGTCAGAATTATCTATAGCTTTATAACCAGGAGTTTCTTACCATGAGGGTGTTCACAAAGTAAGCTATTTCAGCGCCCACAACACGGACATTGTTTGATGCCTGGGTGTACTGACATCTTGAGCCTTTCTTCCAGTCAATGCAGATGCAGTTCACATCTTCCACACTGAGTATCCGCTGTTTTGTAAAACAGAAGTAGAAAACAAAGCTCCCCACAGTAAATACAGTCTAGGTTTGATTCGTGTTGCTTGTAACATCTCCACTCATAAATGTCCCATGAATTTGTATGAGAATGTTTTAAGAACCAATACCTTAGCTTATGTATGTGGTCACGCCTGCTCAGAGGTGTATGTGTGCTCAGACCATACTGAAAGATGGTGGTATGCTGTAGTAATGACCACACCATCGTTTCAAATACCCGTAGCAGTATTTGTTGCAGAAGGGAAAACAATATCAATACTGACCCTTTCAATTTTTAATGTTAATCAAACTTTACATTAACACTAAAAATGAGAAATGAGCTCTACTCTTGTCCTGATTCACTGAAGTGATTTAAAAGTGATTTAATTGGAGCTTTTTTATGACAAAAACAAGAGTATTTTTCTGATACAATTTTGTAAGAAAAAGTGCTTTTTTTTTTGTAAGAGGGTGCAGAAATTGCTGGTGTCACTAAATATTCATTTCAGATTCATGGCTCTATTTGGGGATATATATGCACAGGCAGATACTTTATTGTCTGCCACAGAATCTGAAGCTTTGCTTTTCTCTTCTGAGCTGGATAGTTTGGCTAAATGTATTCTGCTTTAGCAGCTTTGGTATATTCATTCTTTGCTTTATGGTCAGACATTATAAAGCATCCAAAACAGTTTACAAGTGGCAAAGAACAAAAAAGGAAATAGAAGTGTATATGGCTGTGTTAGAAGTGGTAAAAATAAAAGTGCAGATAGGATTATTGCTTAATGGCAAGGAAAGTAAATAACAGATGTCCATACGAGGCTGATGTATTCACAATCCCATTTGCTCTGCTCTTTTCTTAGAAGATTTACAGACCATGTTTTTAATAAAGTTGGAGTATTGTGATAAAACACAGGCCACCGTAATAGAGAGAGAATGGGAAGATTTATCCCGTGCCTCTTACTACACCCTCATGAAAATTCATCATATAGAATTAAGGGATTAGCTGAAGCAAAATGTGAGCTGTCTGCTTGATTGTGAGGTTCTGAAAAAAATCTGGTTTAAGAGTGGGAAATAGGAGAATAAGAACTGAAAAAAACACCACTCTGCTTCTGATACTTGGAAAAAGTAAACTAACAAATCCAACAATCACACCTCGATGTTCACAAAGGGCTAATCAACAGAGATTCTCTTTTTCAATGACAAACTCTCAGATTTATTTTCCTTGCCCCTGTGTCAAAGAGAAGCAGATAACAGGGATGCAATAAATGTGAAATACATTTCAGTGGGCTTTCACATTGTTTCTCAGAGTGTTCTTATAAATCAAATAGGAATATAGAATTTAAACAAATCTGTAGTTGTGTGAATAGTTAGTTGAAAAGTCTGATCTGAAAACTGTCATGTATGTCAACTGGTGTTTTGCTCTATGATGTAGGACTAGTACCTTTCATTAGCTGAAGCTGCAATCGAAAGCATGTTTACAGGATTTGAGAAGAACACCAGAAAACAGCTTGTTGAGACGACCAGAGGAAGTGCAGCTTGGTATGGAGACAGGACTAAGAAATAACTTGGGGAATCAGCAGAAATCAATGAAGCAGAGAGCTTCTTCTCAAGATGAGGATATATGTATTCTAGATGCAAATGATTTGAAAATGTGTCTTCTTCTGCTGCCCTTAGCATTAGCAGTACCGTGAGACAAATT
Source organism: Neopsephotus bourkii (assembly GCF_033783945.1). Classification (NCBI taxonomy): domain Eukaryota; kingdom Metazoa; phylum Chordata; class Aves; order Psittaciformes; family Psittacidae; genus Neopsephotus; species Neopsephotus bourkii. The sequence goes on from NW_026900856.1 coordinate 14,051, forward strand.
GATTTGAAATAGAAAAAACAGATAGGAATGTTTTTATAAATGGAAACTAAGGCACTTTTTGGTACCTACCTTGCACATGTCTGACAGCCAGTTTTCTTCTCCCTTGTCTATGAAACCATGGACGATGAACCTGGTTAACCTGCTTGTTTTAAAGTTGGAGTAGCTAATGGAGGAATCAACTGCAGAGATCTCCTGTTGTAGATATTAAATGAACAAACAATTACATCTGCTTCCTGTAAATAGTTTATGAAAATTGCAAAGACCTGGACTATGCTGTATATGTATGCTGTTATGCAATGTTAAACTCATTTGTAAGCGTTCACATGAGTATGGCTTAAGGTCTGTATTTCTATTCAAAGCAAGTTTTGACACGTATCTTAGAGCAGCCAAGACTTTACTTTGAATGTGTCGTCTTTTGACCTGTGGAAAAGAATTACCCAATCATTAAGACATGCACGGTTTCTCACCACTTCCCAGTGGCCATACAGAAAACATGGGCTATGCTGCTCTGTGGGGGCTGGAGGATCATGAGAGTTCTGCTCCAGAGGCCCTGCTATGGAGCTGAAAAAGGCTGTCTCTTGAATAAAATGAAGGTTTCCAACACTTCCCAGGAGCACAGCTGGACTCAGTGTTTATTTACTCTTTTTGCGTGTGATTTATTCATGTTTAAACCGCAGTAGTTCTTACTTGATAGCTATCAGGATTTTCTCTTGTGTAGAGGAGGAAGCGAGCATTTATCCTTTCTGGACTCCAGGGTAACTTATGGATTGGTCTTTCTGTAGTTCCAGACCATGGCATATTGTCTGAGAAACATCCCAGCCTATCATAGCAGACTTCTGAACCTGTAGCACATAGATCAGATCCATAAGAGATGAATGAGCAAAGAAGTGGAGCCGGTTAGTTATAACTCATATCATCTCTTCCCTGGACGTCTCTCAGTTACTTGAACATCCTATGGTTTACAGAGAGCAAAGATCAGTAGTTGCCCTCTCTCAGATCTTCAACACCTACAGTTTATCCCAAGGAAAGAAGCCAGCCTATTGCTCATCAACAAAGTATTCAGTTCAGTTCCTCCATCAGTATCCTATACCGTACTTTAGGTATCTTTCCCCAGCTGTTGTTTTGTTTAAGACAGAGACAGCTGATGAGTTTCTCTTATTAAAAAGCCAAAATACTGCAAATAATCAGCAATATATTGAGACTGTGCTCAATGGCTGACTGCACGCTACATGGGAAGTTTTATACTATACAAGCTGGTGGCTTCTGCTGAATATGACGCTATACCATCATTAGACTTCCTCCACCCAGTGTCCCCAACTTTTTCTCCATTTTTGTCACTAAAGAGGAGGACAAAACCCAACTTCCTAGCCTTGTTAGAGCAATAGCCTTGCTCTGAGATAGAAAACACCAGCATTTTTTGCATACTCCTAGGGTGATATTTCCAGTGTGGAGAAAAGGAAATACAACACTCACACGCTCATCTTGCCATTCTTGAATAGGAAAGTGACCCATGTAACATCAGTTGGCAAGTTTTAAGGCACCGTAGCGTAGAATGACATCTCACAAAATACAGCAGCATAGAAAGGCTATAGAAATAATAACCCTGTATACTTACCTTCTGCTGCGCTGAGCAGGCATAGTGCAAGGATCCAAATCCCAAGCATCTAGAACAGTAGAAGAAGAAGCAGGTAGTATCCGCTAACTCGCTTGATTAGGTAGTGCACTTAGCTCTCTGTTGCTGAATTTTCTCAAGGGTTCTGTGCCTGTCTTCTTTGCAGCATATAGCTATAACCACCAAGTATGAACATTATGTTTGCTTGCTCTGCTAGGGATTTTGAGGCTTCTAAATCTATTAAAGCATAGCTTAAATCTAGTGTGACTTTTTCCCAATGAAGCTATGCTTCCCACCGAAAATATAGTAGTTGTGTTAAAACTAGCCTAAGGATGCCTATGTGAGCTGCCGTCTCCTTTATGCTGCTGTGCCTTGGGAAGCCGTATACCTGACAAGGTAAAAGAACCCCCCCAAACCCTGAAGTACTTACGATGCCTCTTGGAAACTCCATGCACTGGTGTGTGCTTCATGCACTCTGCGTTTTGTAGTCTGCTTTATCCTTCTACAAAAATTTCTCATCAGTACTTCTGTTTCCTTGCTAACCTCACACCCCAGGCACTGCTTGTACTGATGCAGGAAGAAAAATAGATCATCACAAAATTCCCAAACTGCTTTCATGACACTGATTTATTTTATTTATTTTTTTTCCTTGTAGAAACTGTCAAAGTCATATTATATTGGATTAGTATAATAGAAGATGAATTTCATGAGATAATTCTGCACTTTCAGAACTGAGTAATAGTTCAGTGTAAAGACCATTGCTGGCTGCCAATTCTGTTGAATTTACTGATAAAAATCTACATTACACATTTTATGATTGTTATCCAACTTGCTGTTTGGTATTGTAGCTAAAAAGTACTTTCCATTGAACCTTGGTAGTGCTTATCATTTACATTATGCAAGTGTAATCAACTGCTATTGTGATTTAGCAAGTTTAAACTGTATTTATACATAAAAATATTGGTATAACACATCATAAAAAAAAATCAGTCATATTTGTATTTAACCAAATAATGCATCCTGTGTGATAGGAATAAAATAAATTTATTTCCTTTCCCGAACTCTTTCTTACACTCATTCATTTATTAATATGGAAAACACAAGATCAAAACATAATGTCCCAAAATATTTGCTGTCGGTAGCAATACCAACTGAGTTAAAGACAAGTACACAAACCCCTTCGCAGTCTCTGAGGTGATGTCAGGGAACTCTATGCTGTTACTGAGTCAAATTTTCATATTGATGCACAGTTGCTATTTCCTTAGGTTCCTTAGCTGGCTGCTGAGAATCTCTTTTAAACTCACTTTCTATTTCCTACCTCTGAAAAAGTGTGGCCTTCTTTCACTCTGAACAGATAATTGATCATTATGATCCAGCAATTAACTTTTATTTTACTCATGTTTTCCAGCAGGGGGAAACCTGAAGGCAGAAGCAGGACTGATACAAAGCCATTCCTTGAGCTTATCTACAAAAAACTGCACGAACATACTGTTCCACTTAGAATTTCAATTGGTTTTGCACTCACAATCCCTTACTTCTTTTGGTCAACAATTTATCCTGAATCTCCTTCTTAGCTCTTCCTTTGAAAGGTGTACTAGCAAGACTAATGTGACTGACATGGTAATATCTTTGCCCCAAAACTCCCTTAAATAGTGCTTTAGTTAGCTAATTTTTCTGTCAGTGTTCAGGTCACTCAGTTTCTACTGACACCTCCTCACGTGTTTGGAGTGTGCTGGCTTTCGTTGTTTCAGCTATCTTTTCTCACAGATGAGCTTTATTTTTCTATTTACTCTGTGTGAAAAGGCATGATTACTTTGCCCTGTGACTTTTCACTCAGCTATTTTATGCACTGAAGCTACATTCCCTTTTGTTCCTTGCATCTGTCATAATCTGCTTATTACCAGTCTTCCTGAGGTTAACAGACTACTAGTTTGCCCTCCCGTGAAAGGAAAAAAAATCAGTATTCTGTTGTTTTCAGATTTTATCTTGTTGGTTAAAAAAATAAAATAAGAATAGCTGGTTGCATTTTTCACTTTCTTACTCTCAAAATACAAAAATATATTTAGAAGAAATGTGAATTTTCTTTTGTCTTTTTAAGGAGTAGGTAATGATCCTGGACATAACAAAAAAATCATTATTTGTCTGGTAAACATAGGACAAGAACTGAACTCTTGATTGTTTTCTGATGTAATATTTTGCTCCCTGTCCCTTCATGATAAGTGCCACTCTGAAGACTTCTTTTATGGAAACCATTTATTTATTCTCTATCTAGGTAGTAATGCTGGATCCATCCTTATTACCTGCCCTGTTGTACAACAAGCTGAGCTGATTAATCTGTCTTAAAAGCCAGCACAAACCTAAGGACTCCTTAACAGTGACAAATGCTTGTAGTCAGTGTAGTGATCTCTTTGCCCTGCAGGGAAAGGCTACCTCAAAAACTATATGCCTGGTTTTGTTTGCTGCCTCAAAATGAAAATAACGTGTTTGTAGAAGGTGAAGATGAATTTGTGCTTGTAACTCCCTATCTCAGCCTTAAAACAACTGGATCACTACAGCAAACCAGAAATTCTGCTACTTTCTTTCAGAGATAAGCACCAAAAGCATAACCTTGAGTGAGACACGCAGAACTGCTCACTGGACACCACTTCAGTGATACTTCTTCCTGAATAGAGCTAGGAGCTCCAATTACAGGGAATGTACTCCTACTCCTGCTGGTGGCTCCTGTCATTGCTCATGCAGGCATATTCAGTGAACGGGGTTGGGGAAGTGAGTGATAGTTTTAACAGTTCAGTAGTCCTTTCGGTTGCAATATGATCATTTTTCAGCCAGCTCAAATAGATGCTAATTTTTGCTTCTCATTGAAATGGCTGAATGGCAATCAATTTTTGTAAATATTGTGAATAACAAGAAACCAGACAGATTAACCATTTTATGAAAAGTCCAATCCTTAAGGTTAAATAATTCTGAGGCAAGGGTTTAATATTTGGAAATACATATTTCTGCGTCATATGAAAAAAAACCACCTCTGTTGAAAAATGTGTGGTGAAGTAGGAAAGAGATGAAGTTGATATTAAAGTAAATTCACGTTGGGATTATGGGTCTAGAAGAAATCTTTTGGGGTAAAACTGCACAGCCAAAGAGCAATCTCATATACTGTGAGTGACACTACACTTGTTACTTTGTTTTCAGTTTCTAGTGGGAAGCAAACTGCTGAGCTGCTTCTGACAGAAAATTCAATTGGGATCTGGAATACATTCTTTAGGGGAAAGCCTTGTGAAATTGCGAAGAAACTACACTTTCAGCACTATCTTGTCAGGCTTCATTCCTCCTTGGAAACCATCTGTGCCACGGATACCCCTGGAGAAGAGGAAAACAGCTTCACACGATTTTAAAAAGTCTGAACTGAAACGGCATACAAAACTCAGCTGTGTCATTCAATTCCAGGGGCCAAGGTTTCTCTGAATAGATGACTTACAGTGTCATGACACAGAAAAAGCAGGTTTAGGGTTTTGCAGATTGTAGCATTCAGAAATATAGCATGAATTAGCCCATTCTCTCTTCAGTCAGAATATACTGTGGAGTATGAATGGGAGAATGTGGGTAAAATAGAGGAAGGAGTGGGAAACCTCCAAGTTCTCTCCATACCGTGTTAGTTAAATAGAAATACTGAGCCTCCCAACTGAAGTTTTTGACTGAAGTCCCAAGGACCAGGATTTTCAGTTTTTCTTAACACCCCCACATATTGACTCAGCTTTTGTAGGATTTTTGAATATTGACCATGGAAGTCTGAGGGCTGCAGCAAGCCAGTAGTCAAGACTCCAGACAAGATTCTCTTCTTTCTTTTGCTTTGGTAAAGGTATTTTGATTGACATTCTTTCTTTTGCCAAAAAAAAAATCCTTATAAGGCCAGTGCATTGCTCTGGGGAGAACTCTCCAGCAGGAATTCAGCCTCAGGTTAAATTCTACCCCCTAAACTAGAAATGAAACTCAAATGCTTCTAAATGCTATACTTATTCCTATGTGGTCAAACACCCTTTGTCAACTGTAACTCCTTAACTCCTTATTCTGCATCTTTAAATATTACTGCACTGTACTGGAAATTCATGCTGGAAATGAAAGCAAATGTTTTTTACCTAGTTCTGTAATCATGTAGGTAAAAGGGTCACAGTATGTTGTGTTACCCACCTTCACTGGAGTCTGTTCTCTTGCATCCTCAATGAATGAATTCCAAGATGTTCTTATCTTCTAACTCAAATGTCTTCATACTGAAATTATTCCTCATATTAATGCAATAAAGATCACTGAAATGAAGTACTACTCGCCCTTACATTCTGCTCACACCTAACCACTGTGAAAGAAAGTATAACAGATTCCATATATCCTACTTTGCATTATTCCTGGAGAATTCCCATATATACACAGAGAAGAAACACTGCAGGAGTTTTTCCCTTTGAAATTATCCATTCAGAGTTTTCAAATTCCCTCATTTTTTATGGTATTCATAAACTATAGCCCAAGGTTGCATAGCTTCAAGTCAAGCAGTAATGCATGTTTAACTTCAGCATTTAAGCACAGATAATTTTAAGTCTCTGGCAATGTCTTCAAAAAGCCTGTGTTGCAGGAGTCCTAGTTTCTGTTGACTTCTATGTGTCTCATTATCTCAGTTTCTTATTTACTTTGCCACAGATCTCTCAGGTTTTTGGGCCACCACAACATTACATAACTTTCATAATGAATCCGCCAATGTGCTTAGTGCAATGAATTAACACAATGGCATTCTCAATTTTTACCGAATTTTTAATTTTAAAACATTTGTATAATGCTATTACCAAGTAATTTAACACAGATAAGATTAAAACACACAAACAAGCATTATACTGAGTTTAAGCCTGGAAATGTACCACCCTGTAAGTTGAAATCAAAGCTTTATAGCTCTTAGTGGTATAACAAAAAGCAGATGCAGAAGACAGTCTAGCAAGGTGAGTAAATTATTAACTGTCTGCGAACATGAAATTGCTTTATGAGAAGATTAAGGAAGTCCTAGGCATGCTCATATAAAACACCAACACAATTCTTAGCAGAGAAAGAACAAAGTTCATTCTTATTTTATTGGCACCCGATCTTAAGTTACAGTTAAAATCATCACACCACCACTACATTAGTATCACTTCATGATGTATTCTTTACGTGAAAATCTGGCTAAAAGCATGATTTCCAGATATTGCTCCTAAATAAGTGTTTAAGCTACATACTAACACATAGAAGTACCTTTACAGTTCTGCAGTGTCTGCATAGTCTTAAATAGGGTTCTAGACACTTCCCATACGGGTATAATAATGACCACAACAGTAAGCAACTATGAATGACCAAAGAAAAACTTTCTGACAAAATCTCAATGCATACATAACAAAATTGACACTTTCACAGGAAGGACAGAAAATATTTTCTATAGCTGCCACTTAGTTCATATGCATTCTGAATTTCTAGAAAAGAGTGTTCCAACATCCTAGAAATACAATAATACCCTTAAAAGCAATGAGAAAATGTAGCTGATGAAAATTCCAGTCAGGCTTGTTTTTCTAGAGCATGCTGACTCAATCTGGTGCCCATGAAATCAGAATCCAGATGGAACCTTTCCTTTGAAGCAGTGTCTCTTCATTGCATCCTTCATGGTCTCATCTGCCATGACTCCTTATAAAGGTGAGGTTCTTGTCAGGATGAAAAACTGACAGTTTTAAACTAAATTAAAGACATGGGCACAAAAATAAGAGGTGTGCTGGTCTGATCGACAAGCTGCGTAGGAACTTTTGTCAATGACTGGACAGTCCCCCTTCCTCCATCTCCATCTTAGTGAATCCTAGAGCAAACAATATCCAGAGGCATTGCTATAAGCAGCTGCATGAAGAATGATAGAGCACTTTAGACTGGAAAAATGGTGAAGAGCACAAACAGCTATAACTTGTAATCCCAAGTTTATTTTTTATTGTGTTTGATGGCAGATATTAGTTTTCTCATTTAACTTTAATGTGTAATCTCACTCCACTTTACTCTTCCATGTTGAATAGGAAATGATTGTTAAAGCAGTTAAACAATAATCTTCTAAATTAATGGCAATAAAAAGTATGGTAGCCTAAGTTCAAAAATCCATCAGGACTTTACAAACTATCTTTCTTATGTGATGTTTATGTGTTTGAGGCAAGGAATTGTGAAGTACCTGCATATTACAGAGATGAGAGGTTTTAGTACCCCAGAATGAAAGATTTCAGTAGCAATAGGCTAAGGGTAAGGAGGAACTGAACACCCATTCAACTTTATCTCCCCTGAGATTCCAGGATCACAGAAAGAAAAAAAAATTAAGAAATTAATCTTTCACACTGGTTCCCCCCCCATGTTGAATAACAGTGTACATGAGGCTTTTATTAACAAAACAAAATTTCCATACTCAGTGATCTTAAATACCTGATATTAACGACCTATGAGTCTTGCGGAACTCTACCACAGCTGCTAAATAAAATAAAAAATAAAATCAGTTTGGGAACTTAAACACTTTAGTTACTCACTGTATACTAACATATGGTAGGCTAACTGTGCCACTGAACTATAGGGGCAGAAATAAACCATGATGCCAGTTTGACATGCCAGTTAAACCACATTTCTGCTCTTGTCCATATAGTCAAGTTTTTCTGTTGACTTTCCTCCTACATTTTTTAATATGTCATAGCTGGTGCAAGAATATAATCAAAATGTAGTTGGCAACCATCTGGGTACTTTAAAGCTTCTAGAACCTCTGAAAACTTCCTAGCAGAATAGGGATGATATAAAAGGATTTTATTTTAGAAAACATTCTCTAATGTACTGTCTTGTGAACTGATTTAAGTGGTCGAGCCATGCTGAATTTCAAAGGAAATAGAATATAGTTCTTTCCCCTGCTGATGCTACTGCTGACCTATACAGCTTGTAAAAATATGTGCTTCCTGCTGGAATTAGAAACATTGGAAATCCATACAGTTTTGTGCTTCAGGGAGCGCTCTGAACAGTAATCAAAACTGCAACCTTATATCTGGATAAGCCCTGGAAGATAAATGGATTGAAAACAGCAATGCAGAGAAGGACTTGAGGGTATTGGTGGATGAAAAACTGAATGCGAGCCAGCAGTGTGCGCCTGCAGCCCAGAAAGCCAACAGCATGCTGGCCTGTATCAGACAGAGTGTGACCAGCAGGTCAAGCGATGTGATTCTCCCCTCTACTCCACTCTCATGAGACCCCACTTGCAGTGCTGCATCCAGCTCTGTGGCCCCCAATATAAGAAGAACATTATCTGCTCGAGCAAGTCCAGAGGAGACCGTGAGGATTATCAGAAGGCTGGAGCACCTCTCCTGTGAAGACAGACTGAAATAGCTGGGCTTGTTCATCCTGGAGAAGAGAAGGTTCCAGGGAGTCCCTATAGCAACCTTCAAGTACCAAAAGGGGCCTGCAAGAAATTGGAGAGGGACTTTTTATAAAGGTAGGCAGTGATAAGACAAGAAGGACTGCAAGAAAGTACATTTAGATATTAGGAAGAAGTTCTTCACTGTGAGGGTGATGAGGCACTAGAACAGGTTGCTCAAAGAAGCTGTGACTGCCCCAGCCCTGGAAGTGTTCAAGGACAGGCTGGATGAGGCCTTGAGCAACCTGGTCTAATGCCAATATCCCTCATTCTTCTCAACAGTATGAAAAGAAGCTGATTATCCAGTCTCTCTGTCTGTGTGTGTGAGAACAGGAGCGGTCCATGGTCCTGTCCAATTGCTGTCCAGGCCTGTGTCTGCAAAAAGAAGGGTAACAAACTGCACAGCAGCCACACTGGCCCACCATGTGCAACCCCTGCCCAGAGCTCTGCCAGACTCCATGACTTAGCTTTGTGTCCTTGCAGCAGGTGATGAGTGTCTGTCTCTGTGGCTGAGGTCAAGAGTGCACTGTGTTCTGGTCCTATCTTTGTGAGAGCTTCTGGCTTGGGAAGCCAAAGGAGGCACAGCCACCACCTGCTGTGCCTTGGCCACCCTCTCCCTCCTTGCCAGGGCCCAGCAGCCCAGCCCTCCCCTCCCTGCCTTCCTCCTGCCCTCTCACCTGAGCCCAAGGACATAGAAGAACTAACATTTTACTCTTCACGTCATGGCAGTGGCTGGGTGGGTGGACATGGGACATCGGAAGTTGGTCTTCTGTATCTTTACATGTCACTGTCTCCTGGCCCTTGGTCAGGTAAGCCGCTGTCATCTTTCTATTTACACACATTCAGAAAATCTGGACTTTAAGGTTAAATGAATTTTACCCTTACTTTCTAATGAGATTGAAAGCCTGTGGACTAATATATTACTTGCCTTAGTACAAAGGCAATTTAGAAATCAAGTTTAATGAAAAAAAGGTTGCCTGCAGAATCCTTTTTTTTTTTTCCTTTTTTTTCCCTTTTTTCACCTTTTTATCCTTTTTTTTCCACTGGCTTTCTTCTTTTTTCTCTCCCCCCCCCCCCCTTTTTTTCTTAAAGAAAAGAAAATTGCCTTTATATAGTGTTGGTACTTGGTCTTTAGTCTTTAGATACTTTTCTCAAACAAATGGTTTCCAGGCATTTCAAAATCTTGCACTCGATATAGCAAATATTTATTACCTATTTAATTGCAATGATGCATTTATAGAAGCTGCTTGGTTACCTAAGACACAAACTGTCATTTTCTATGCAAGCATATGCTTAAAAATCTATGCAAGAATTTGTTTTAACAGCCCAGTTGGGGTTTTTTACTGAGAATGGCCATTTCTGGTTACAGTGGTTTTCAAATTAATTTAAAAACTTTTATAAGTCTTCATTCAGAAGTCACTCTTCTTATGAGCAGAACTTATAACCTGAGATTGTTCGTATTAGGTAACTTCATGCCCACTTGCTGCACTAACTTGGTTAACTTAATGAATTTCAATTAACAATATTGAAAAACAAAGAAACTTTAGTGAAAGAATGGAAAACAAAATGTGCCAGTGAAATCTAATGAGATAAGGAATTAGGTCCTGTAAATGAAAACTGAGTTAAGAAAACTTATGAAGTTATCAATACAAATTAATAAAACTTCACACAAAATAATCTAAAGTTGATCAGTATATAATAGAACAAATCCTGTCCACAGTATTCCACAGATACCCAGCAATAACTAAATGGCATTCAGGATTACCTTAGTGAGAACAAGCAGATTACTTTCATTCACTCTTGTAAAGAACTCAAAATAGTTTGTATAGGAGAAGGAAATGAACAGTGAGCAGCATTACTCAAGTTCCTTGTTTCAGAGCTTTTTCAAGATTCAGCAGTCCAGTGAATGCATTTCTATTCTAAATCTTCTACCTTGTGGGGTTTTTTTTCCTTATGAAAAAGAGTACAATTTCTTTCAAGGAGGAAAGAAATATTTCAGATTGCAATCCCTTATTAAGAATGTAGGTCCCAAGAAAACACAATAGAGAAAAAAATTATCAATAAACACAAAAGTGATTAATTTCACACCCATGGTAAAAGGGAAAACAAGATACCTTAAAACCTCACTTGGGTATACAAATTGAAAAAAATGAAATAAGACTTGTAATAGAGTTATGCATTATTAACATAAAATTGCCCCAAATGTGTATAAAAAGGAATTTTGAAGAAGGAAATCATGAGACATTCTGATAGCAAAATATGAAAATAAAAGTTGTTTTTCTCATGAAGCACTTACATAATGGAATTATTTAACTGTGTGTTGTAGTGTGAAGAAATAAAAAACAGAATTGTGATGCTGCAAGCTTTACATTAAATTGATAAACAATTTTAGAGTATATTTAAACTTGGAGAAAAATGTGGTTTCTAGGAACTAAACTCAACTGTTGAATAACTTAAGCAGAAGCAAGCAAAGTCAGTTAAAGTAGGTGGGTTTGTTAATAATTTTACTATATTTTAATATTAAATTGATGTTATAAATTAGTTTTCCTAATTAATCACTGGCCAACTCTTATCAAAACTTCTCCAATCTCTAACTAGTTAAAGGTATGTGCAAGCCTTGCTTATACAATATTTACTGTACAGAAACTGGAATAGTTCAATTTTATGTACAGTATTAAAACCCAGAGTAAATCAAGCATTTTTCATTTTTCTCCAATAGTTCTTCATTCTAAATTGTGCTCTACGTGACTCCAAATTGACTTCTTAGTCATGCCATTGGATGTAAAAAAGGGGGAACTTATCTCTGGTCAAGTTGTGTAAATGGTAAACAATTTGCTAAAATGTAGTTAACTTCTACTTTGGCATGTGTTTTTTTTTCTATTTTGTATTAACAATTCTAAAACAAAAAGAGTATTTTTGTCTTTTGCTATTTTGAATTTGTTTTTTCAAGGACTAGTGACAATTTGAAAATTCTTTGGTCACCCACCAATATTAGATAGAAATGCACACACCAGCTAACAAGTCTTTGCTGTTTTACAGTAAAAGGAATAAAACCACTACATACTTGACTTGCTTCTACAACAACGAAAGGTAACCAGGAATAAGAAAATAAATATTAAGCTTTCTTCATGTGACCTACTGTTAGAATATCTGGAGTGTTAATGAAAGTAACAATACTTGCAGTAGGAAAATAGAAGTATTTTAGGAAAGACAAATGTAGCCTCACAAGAAAAAAACATTTACCTCTATTGAGCACAGTCCTTTGTAAAAAAAAATAGTCCTTATTGGAGTGAAATGTCACCTCAGATTCAATCTGAAAAGTGCTACCAATATCTATTAAAAGAAAAGTAAACTGCAAAAATTTTCACAAATAAAGGTAAAAATATTTAACTGATTATTAATGCCTAGGAATCTGACCAAAGAATTTTTGATAATGTAGCAAAAAAATCCAACTACATCTACTACCATAGCCACAAAGCCTAAGGGCGTAATCCTGATTACACATGCTGTACATTGAAATGATTCCACTGATAGTCTGAATTTGGTAAGCATGGATGTAAATTAAATGAGAGTTGAGCAGTAAATTATTTTGTTTTCCTTTATTCCAAGAGAGACTGCTTACAAACACTGCCCTGATAAATCCTAACATGCTCCTAGCTTTTCAAATGATCAAAGTACAGTATGAATGGTAATGAATTTACAAGATAAGACTATTTGCTACTACAATCTTCCGAGTGACTTGGTCAGATTGGAGGGAGTTCAGCCATGAAAGTTAGGTTTTGAATTCAATAAATTTTTATAAATGGAAATATTGAATGGGTAAGCAGCCAAAGACTTAAACTTTTGCTAAACATTTTCCAGTAATCTGTTATGTAATGTTCATAGTAGACACTCTTAATTTATCAGGATTTAGGGATAGATATGTTTAGATTAAAGATAGGGTGCTTTACTGCTTTAATAGGTTATAAATGCCACTTGAGAGAAAACATAATACAAGAAGTACAGAGGATTAATCATGCACATACCAAAACTCTGCTATTGATACTTCAATCAGGAGTGAAGCAGTATCATGGAATATCTATAGTACTTTTGAGAATGAGATTTTATTATGAAGAACAACATATTAAAATGTCTATCAGAGAGCATTTTATGTCAGCTAAGTATGTCAGCTAAGTATACTGTTTAAAATACTTTGGGACTTAGTCAATATTAAATCAGTTCACATGTCCCCTAAATGCAGCAAAACATCTTTCAGTGAAGAAGTTTATTTAATGCAGAAAACAGCTGATTTGAGCTGTCATACTGAAGCGAAATTTTTCTGATAAAACATCTGTCTTTGGGAAAGTCTGAAACCCAGTGAAACATGAGGGTTTATAAAGGTAATAAAAAAACACCCAAAAGAATAACTAAACAGTCAGTTAAATCGAATCTCTTTGCCCAGTAGAAGCTCTTCTTCAGGTTAGTCATCCACAGAAGAAAACAGCAACAGAAAAGGGTATTTTTATTCAGATACACTGCTATCTTCAAAGATAGCAAGAATTAAAAAGGCAGCCCTTGAAAAAAAGCATGGTTCTTTTGTATGAAGAAATAGAAGATAAATCTGCATGTGATTCTTTGCAATCTTTTCACAGCTTGGTCAGCTCCAATTCAACCAAGCTCACCATGACAAGGTGCAAATACACCCCTCACAGTTAACTCCTTTATTCTTAGCAATAAAGAAGTCAGAGACAGCAAACTGCAAGGCACTACTTTAAGACAGTAATTAACACAAACACTTCCAGATAGAAGGAGAGACAGATACCACCTTCCCCAGGCAATTCCAACTCCCCAAGCAAACCTATTCTGGGCTTCCCAGTGAATCATGTTCTTTAGAGACAATCTCTTGGCCCTGTTGTTCAACCTGTTATTCGGAGACAACCTGTTGTCCCTTATGCTGCAGCAGTCTGAACAGTGCTGCACTTCAGGGTCTTCATTCTCTACTCCTTTAGTATCAGGAACTTTGTAAAACTCAGCTATTTTCCTGAATGCTCTGGTGCTGTTCTTTTCAGCTGCAAGGGCACATGTTGTAAAGAGAGCACAGTGACTAAAGCATTTCCCATAGAAATGTCTGCTGTATTAGTTTTCCAACAGCTGGCAAAGACTCATCCATTGCTCTTTTTTTTACAGTGACAGTACTTCTTATGCTGAATACATATGATAAAATGCATACTTTCTCACCAAGCTGTAACACACATGTAGTAGCTCACTTCAAGAGGCTTGTTTGTCAAAAAAAATATTTAATAACGGTGGTATACTGCAATTGTTGCATCTCCTCCAAAGTGACATACATTTTTTCACTGCCATTGACATGGAAATGCCTAAAATAAGCCTGTAATAAATGACAAACTTGTAGAATCATGCCAGACACCATTTAGAGGATGAACTTTTCTGAAGTCATGAGGCTCCTTTTGGCCTGAATGGGCAACTGCTACTACATTTACGACAGAATGAAGACCAGTATTGATGGACAAGTGCATACAGTGTTTCATTCTCCGCTGATCTGCAAAAGGCTGAGTCAAAAGGTGATAATAGGTCAATTTCTCCATATGTTAACATACTGCTTCCACACTGCAGAGTGCATTACCATCTACTGGGAGATATTCAGCTTTTGTGAGCATAATATTACAACAAATTAATGTTTTTCGGGCATCCACACTGGAACTAATGGAGACACAAAAGATGTTAAAATATTTGCAAACTGTAAAAGCCATGCAAGCCCAATAGCAAAAAACACCCCCAAAGTGTAAATCTGTTCTTGTTATAACAGTCAGACCTTGTTGAACTGCTGGAGTAGTTTGAAAGCAATGTGGTTAAACTCATTGAGTTGTGCTGATGTAAAGTTGTTACAACATTGACTTCAGGCATAAGTTTACCTTGAGTTCTGATAACTATTTTGGAGGTTTCTATGTTCCAAGACTGGAAAAAGAAAGATATGGAAAGGGCTTACATGCAATGAACAGACCTAAAACCTGGGGGTGGGCTGCCAAATGCTGGATCATTCAGGTAACCCACACATATACGAGCGGGTAGGGTAATCACAACACAGACAAATGCTGATATAATTTATGCAAGTTGTACATAGTTTCTAGAAGTGGCTGCTAGGGTGGCTGGCTGATATGGTGTGTTCACAACTGCCTGAGCACTAATGTCTGTGCTAAACAACCTTTTATGACAAAAACTGTCAAAGCAACAGCTTTAGGAAATTCCTTCTAGCACACAGGTGTAGAAAACCGCTTGTTTTATTCCAGTATTTATAAAATGGCTACAAAGAAGATGGAGACTGCCTTTTTACAAGCATTCACAGGGAAAGGGAGAGGAATAAGGGACATAAGTTACTCCTGGAGAGATTCTGGTTGTACACAAGAGGAAATCTTTCACAATGAGAACAAACATCCATTGAAATAACCTCCTGGGAAGTGGTGGATTCCCTAGCATTTGATGCTGTTAAGATGCAGCTCGATAGGGTGCTGGGACATCTAGTCTAGCTCATGCTGTTCAAGAAAAGATGGTAGTTCTTGAGGTCTCTTCCAACCCAGTATTCTAGAGTTCTAAGATTCTATGAAACCAAAACATTATCTGTGGCAGCAAAATGGAATCTCTTATGATCCAAATCTATTAACTCAAAGTAGAAGATACAGTTTTCCATGCCATCTTCATTTTTAAAATAAAGTTTAGATTTGTTGTCTGCATAGCCTCATAAGTTATAAGACACTAAAATGGATAATGCATGGTTTTCACAGTGATTTTTTGTCATCCTTTCTGAATTCTCAGTAACATGCCTACTCATAGACACTCACTGGGTTCCAACAGGCAGAGGTTTCAGAACAATGCTTTTTTTAGTAAAACGTAAAATCTAGCGTTAAACTGGTTGGTGTGTAATCACAATATCTATGGAACTTAGATTACTGCTCAACAGGATACATGTTGAAAGTGGGTTTTTGTTATGATGGGGGGGGTTGAGAATAAATTTTATTAATAATTTTAATGCACTCAGAGTATGTATGCCTTTTGAAAGAAAAACCTAGCTAGATAGAAAGCTTTTAGCTCATGTAGCATCCATGATTTCAGCACATATCATTTACCTGAATGTAATTTGTCATTTATTTACAATGGGATAAGAAATATTCCTTTCTTTTTTTTTTTTTATCAGATTACACCAAAAGTGCACTCTTCTTTTTTTTCTTCTTTTTTTACACAGAATGATGTTTTGGTTCTTTTATCTCTATGTTTTGGAAAACATGTCCTCAAAAAGATAATTTATATTTTTCTGCGGTCATTCCTATTACTAGTTCAGTTTGGAAAAGGACAAGCTAATTTAAATCTCATTTTAGCAAGGTATTCCAGCAGACTGGCTCAAGGTGTAATTTGGGGCTCTATCTTTTCCTTATATCTTTAGTCCTCTGTGCTCCCTGACTTTGACCCAGAAGATACCACACATACAACCTCCCTGAAAACTGGAGAGATCAAATACTTTATGCCTAATCCTATGGCACTCTAGTTTCCAAAGTCTCACAGCAGTTATAAACCTACATTTCTAGCAGCCTTGTCTGCCAGAATACCCATGGTTAGAGCTGTCTGTACAGTTTCACTCAGTCAAAGAAGAGTTAAACGCTAGTCTAGTCTAGTGAGACAGGGCTGTCTGCATTATCTTTGTGTAAATATATAGCATAAAGTGTATATGTAACAGACTTAATGTCAGTTTTCTGCAGAGTTTTGACAGTTTATGTTGGGACTTCAGCCAAGGTGTCATCACTTTTCCCTTTTTCTTCTGTTTTCTCATGAATGCAACTTTTTAGGTGACATACAATATCCATCTGGATTTATGAATGTGCACAAAAGTCTCTGATAAAGGAAAAAAGTCATTATACACTGTAAAAGACCCATTTCAGAAAGATAAGCAAATATACATCTTCATAAATTTGATCTTTCTCATTTGCTTATGTGTGCACATAGGTGCAATACAGGAGGGTGTGATGGTTAAAACCGGCAAAAATAGAGGCCCAACTGTTCTCCTTTTTTTGTCTTTAAAAATCTCTGTTTTCTTAATAATTTTCGGGAACCACACATTTTTTACCTGTCTGTTTTCCAATGTGAAGAGAAACAATGTTGGCATGAGCACAGAGGAGTTATGTTCTAGATAATCAACTATAGAAATAGTAAAACAGTTGCCTTCTTGGCTTCCTGCACCCAGCTGACTGCCTTTAACTCCAGGCAGCTCTGTATGTTAACCATAATATGGCTTCTGTAAAATGCTAATCCCTAGTGTAGATTTACACAGTGAAAAGCAGCAGCCTAAACCTACCCACTATTATGACTTACTCTTCTATTTTTGAAATGTCACTGTAAGATGAAAGTCAAATTTACCCTGCTCAGAACCAGTTTATTCTACCAGTTTTGCATTGCTAAGGGCAATGAACTCTAGTATATAAACTTCTTTTTCTTTCCAGTATTCATTTACCTTATTATTTTATATTTTATTATTTTTTTTAGGAAACTAGCAGGAGATGCAAAACACATCCGCCCTCTTTGCTCTCTTTGCTTGCTTCTAAACCCAAGTAGCGGTTAGTTTGTAGTTCCCATGGGAAGAGCTGTTTAATAGTAATCAGAATAATCACTTCATTATTTATGATTCTAAATTGAAACTCACATTTTCCTTTTTCTTTTTTCTTCTGACAAACAGCTATACCAAGGCACAGGTTAAAATTGTTTATCCTCAAGTGTAAGTCAACAGCTTCTCCTTAAGGTTTTCAAGTGGTGTACATTTGTATGTACGTAAATTATCCCATGTGCACCCAGATATACAAGTATATCCACAGAAGAAATATTTTCATAACTGTAGAGACACATGGTCCACAGCATGCTCATCTTCTGATCTGTTGCAGTCATACCTTGCAACAGTTTGACAATGACGTATGTTAATACCTTTGAATGCCCAAAGTCACTTAGTGATTGTTAAGATACAGGTGCTCCTATACCTAGGGCCCAGAAGTCAGGCTGTGTATTATTTGGTTATGTTGCTGAATGCACTTTAGAAGCTAATGTTTGCACTCCTGTCATACAGCACATACCCCTGCCCTGCAAATAAACCCTCCTCTGATGAAGATGCGAGAATTTTTTAATTATTTTTTATTAATTATTTTTTTCCTTTGTGTAATGGATGTCTCAAAAAAATCCTTGGGGGGGGGGGAGGAGGGACCAAAAAAACCCCACCTTGTTGCAAAGTTCTGTGTCCTGTTGACTGAGTTTATGATTAAAGTTGTTTTTGTGCTCAGTCTAGACCAAGGTGTTGCAAGGCCCCCTTTCTTGCCCTCTCTCCTCACCTCCTCCCCTGGGCCCAATCCAGGGCTGTGTCCCAGCACCCTGCCCTCCCGCCATCCCTCCCCTTGCTGTCCTGAAGATGTCTGGGGTGGTTAGGATTCGTCAGGTCACACCTCGGCCTGTCAGGACACGGCGCCTCCTTTGCCCTGCTTCAGCCCATCGCTTCATTTCATCTGCACAGAGCCTGATGACGAGCTGTCCTTGTTAGACGCAAATAACCACAGCCAGCCAAAATGAGCCAGCTATTTTCTTCCTGCTTACCTGTCACATTCCATTGCCTTTGTTAAACCAGCCAGGGCTTTTATTAACTCCAATCCTGGCCATGGGAGATAGGCAAGAATGTACATGCACGCATGCATGCATATATATATATGTGCAGGCACATGTAGGCATGGAGTCCAACTAAAGCTTCTGGTTTTGGGCTGAGGGTGGTGGAGGCCAGGCTACACTCTCAGCCCTTGCCTCTCCCAGTGCACTCCTTTCTCTCCTTCCTCCCTCCACCACATGATGCCTATGGAAATTCCTCCTCATCCAGCCCTGCAGTTTTCTGTCTCTCCCACCTGTTCACTTGTTGCTTTGACAACATTTCTTTCATTTCCCTAGCATGAAGGTTTGACTCCTTCTTCCCCTTGCTCTGCTTTGGTCTGACACCATTTTATTTTAACCTGACTCACAGTGATTCCCCCCAGCCTTCCCTTCTCCCTGTCATCACCAGCTCTCTACTTCTACCTCCACTTCTCCTACGTTTCCCTAGCTTTTACCACCCCTCTTTACTCCTGTCCAGCCTGAATGTGGAGTGGTGACCTGGTCTGAAAATATCAAGTCTCACTTGTGGCAAGCCCTACAGCCTCAGTTGAAACCACAGCAAACACACTCCTGTGATCCACCAGGCTCCCATCCCCACCTCCTCACATGGAAACAGGAGACCACAGGCACAGAAATGTGGGACTGTTGACCAGAGTCTTCTCCTGGGGCTGGGGAAAAACACACCCCTCTACATGTGACATTATGCACTGTATGCTCACTCTTGAAACTCAACACTTATTTCATACTTGCTTACATTAAAGTTGGTCACTGCGATTTTGCTATATGTCATGCTATCAAATCCAGCAACCATCCTACTGGTAAATGCAGTGTGAGAGCAGAATCAGGACAACACTCGATGTATTTAACAGCACTATAGATTCAGTTTCATGTTTTTACATGAGAAATCTTCCAAAGAAAGTCTATCAAAAAATGTGTTGCAATATGCTCTATGTAACGATGTCTATAGACAAAAAAAAATTTGAATAGTAAAAGCGTGAAAACTTCTTATGGACAAACATAGAATCTAGAAGTTATTCTGTTCCTAACTGAGAAAATAACACATTATTTTACACCAGGATTATTCAACTCTGCCTTCCTCTTTGTGCATGTGTGTCTATTTCTAATTGCTAGCATAAGGAAAACTACATTTAATTTGCTTGGTATGTTACAAAAAAACTTGTCACTTCCCTGCCATATTTTTGTGAGGTTTAGAAAGTACAAAGTAGTTCTTCCATGAACAGTTTATATGGGATTTTCTTGGCAAAAAATACATCAACAAATTGTGGGTACATGCCAGAGAAAGCTTTTGATGGCAGAGCAGTATCTGAATTTTGAAATCTGAGCTGTTCTCCAGTGGGTGCTGAAGCATTTCCTAACAAGAAGCAAGAATATGACTTCAGCAGTGTTGAACTGGTTGTATTTCTTTGGTGTTTTCACAAGGCATCTTTGCCTTTTCTTGGAAATGAAGGGCAAATCTGTTCTCACACCCTTCTTTTCCCTTACTTTACAGCCTAACTGTATCTGCACCTCCACTCCCTCCCTCTTTCTTTTTTTCCTTTCTCCATCCCCTTTAAGTTGTAATTCAAACCCTTTCAACTCATGATCTCTTTTCTTTATTTGGCACTCCCTCGTCTTTTTCTCTCTCATTAGTTTAACTTGAGTTAATTAGGAATAGTAGGCAGCCCTCAATCTGTTGCGTGTTAAGATAGAACAATCCAAAACAGAGAGGCACAGACACAGCTATGTGATTTCATTGTCTAAGGGAGACAGAAAACCAGTGGGGATTCTCTTATCTAGACTAACATCTTCCCAATGGTTAATATAACTGGCTTTAAAATGTTCTGCAAATGCAGATCTAGGATAACAATCCTTCCATGTTTCCTTTCTTTTTTCTTTTTTTTTCAATTTTTATTTCATCATTGTCAAGAATGAGTGAACTGGATTGACATAGAGGTGATAGTGGAAGAGAAATAGTCTACACGTCAAAATGACAATGTATATTACATGGTTAACAGAATGAGTGGTACGTGCAATGGCTGTGGGTATTTTCATCTGCTGTGCTGTACAATAAGCTCCTTTTTTTCCCCAAGTGTATCATCAAGATCACTCCCAATTCAATGCAGATTAAGTTTTTGCTTGAAGGATCTCTTTCTATGAGAAGTATCACATGATAAATGTGAAACTGAAGTTAGAATCTAAGTATTTACTTGTTATTGCTGAATTGTGTATATATATAGAGGTCATGCCTGGCATTCTCACTGTGGTGCTGGTTACAGACCTTAGGACAGAGTGAGCTGTGGAAGCAAAATATAACAGATCTAAGAAATCAAGTCCTGATTGTACAGGTAAGGCCTTGCATTTTTTATTGACTACATATGGTACTCTATGGATTAAATGCATGCTCAGAAAAGACAGGTGTAACTGTGCAACGCAAATATATATACCTGTCTGTGTGTTCTTGTATGTTTATATGTACATGTAAATACATAAATAAAGTTTAAGCCTTCAGAAAGAATTGTGTAAGATTCATGGACTATAAACAAAGTCATAGCAATAGTTACATTAAATTGCTAGTTTTGTAAGTTTGTGCCTGCATGCATAAGAAGATGTCTGGCAGTAATTAGGGCTAATAATTTATCCAGTAATTAACAATGCTAATGTTAATATGCTTTGAAATGAAAAGAATTCCAATTTTTATTTTAAATCTGATATCCAACAAACAGAATGAAATACCTGTTTTAAAAAAGGGAAGAGAGGCATTAAAAGTACTGCAATTAAAATGTCATTATGTATATTAGAAAAATTAATCTCCTTTCTGTCAAAAACATCTCTTCATGACAAAGAAAACATCAGACTAATGGGGCAGAACAGAAATGTCTAAGAAAAGGCAAAGTATAAGCGTGATTATCAGAACTTGCAAGAATGTTAGAGCACTGGAGAAGATAACATCCCCTCAAAAAGACATTTTTGGCAGTTTCTTTTAGGGGGTGTGTGTTTGTGTATGAGGGAATTTCTAGCTAGACAGAATCAACATAAGACCAAATAAGGAGATGTTGCACTAAGTTTAGGGATTTTTTACAGTTTATGGTTAATGTATTGATTTTTGTACAATTATGTGCAAACTGTGTCAGATTCAGTGATAAGAGATAGATTTGGCCCTTATAATGATCCAGTGTTTGATGTTTGTTCTATATCATCATACAAAAATGCAGTGATGGGTGCTGGTGCATTTTACAACACGAGTGAAAAAATACTTTTCTTTTTCCATGGAATTAAATGAACCCATAGTAACACCTCTGTTTCAGTACTGACAATAAGACTTTTTAGTTTACGCAGTCATTTTCTTTCTACAAGTATTATAAATCACAGTGGAAGGGTTGCATAAGAAAAAGGTATAAACATGATTTAATAAAAATCCAGAATATTATAAATCTACACACTATATAATAATAATTCTACACAGTTCTGACATCTGGGTTTATATCAGTTCTAGTTCTACATAGATGCTGAAGCATCTTTAGTAAGCCACATCCAGATATGAACCCACTGTTTAGTCAGAAAGTGAAATAGTAGAATAAGACAGTAAAAGTAACTAAATCTAATGTCTATCCAACAGATCTCTAGAAAGTGCATACCTTTAGAAAGGCACAAAATAATTGCACATGTAGGAAAAATACTGGTGATTTTACAAGAGTAAACTTATTTATCCCCCTACATGCAGCAGATTAGAACAAGTGTCTGTCAGTCCTTATTTTCCCCATGTCAGTCTGGTGTGCAAGCTCTGAAAATGCTCTCTGCCTGTAGCAGCACACTTTTCAGTGCAATGCACACAAAAACCCTGTCTTCCATCAACACAGATACAGGCACGGCAAGAACAGGAGAAACATAGTGCAGTGGCCTGAGAAGAATTGCTTTAGTAGCTAATAAACTAGTAATAAACTAGGGCAAATATTTGTCACAAGCTGAGTAAAACGACTGGAATATTGCCATGTTATGCAAAGAGGAACCCACAGTTCGAGTGGTTTTGATTCACTGGTACATATGAAATTTAGTCTGGACAGAGTTTCCACAGCAAGCTGAGTTTCAGCTGTACTGAGTACAAGACTTTGTCAAAGCTTGAGAGTGCAAGACCAGATAATAAACAGTTACAGAACCAAGATAAAGTAATTTTAAAATGCATAGTTAATGCAGTGGTGGCTGTATCCTGGGGGTGTTAGAGGCATGGAGCTGCTGACACGTGGTTTTCTAACCTGAAATATTACAAAATCAGAAGGTCACTAGCTTAGGAATTATTCTTTAAGAAATACAGCTTCAAGTGGATTAACAACTGTGTTACTAAAATCTGGTGCAAATCATTTTGATGTAATGACAGTTTATCATGTGCTATCAACTGTTTTTTTGCAGTTGATTTTTCCTTATTCTTGAGATATACATAGATGGATTCAGAAAAATAAATAAGTAACACAGTATTTAGGCACTTGAAACAATGGTATTTTTTAGTTTGATATAGTGCTAAAATTCATCTCAGTACTAGAACTCAGACTAAGAAATATTTTAAAATGCATTGGTCATATGTAAGATTGCTGATAAATACACCTAATCTCAAACTATAAAAATTATGCAAAAAAATATTAATCTTTTGCCCAGAAATATTTCAGTGCTTTGGTATTTTAATCATGGAGAGAGACACCTGAAATTCTTCGGACATAAAGCAGATAGATTCTTACTGTCACGGAGTGACCCACCCGAAGTATCCTTTCCTTGTTTGAACGCTGACAAATCTTTTCACAGATGCATTGTTTCTAATCCGTTGCATGCCAATACATACAGTCTCTCCTTCTGCAAATGCTCACCATGAGACGAGGCATTTTTTATCATTAATATTTATGCTGAATTTTCTATATTGGTTGCCCAGCTACATGCACAAAACTATTTGACAACATGCATGTACTCAGGTTGGTATTTTTTCTTGTTAGCATATTGCTCAAGCCTGAACTTGAGTAGATGAATTTAATCTGCCTTGGTTTCTAACTTCTATTGCACTAATAATTCTTCCAAATCCTGTAAAGAAAGTTTGGAGCACTAAGAAGTGCTATCCTTTTAGATAGCAGCTTTTCTTAGTGTTCACATCTGGTGTAAAATGAAAAGAACTCTGAGAATTTTAATTTGGAGACAATTGTGAAGTTATGACATTCTCATGTGTTTGGAATTCTAAAAACTTTTCCAAAATGAATTGCCATAACTTATTTTAAGAAATATTTTTTGTGGTCTTTTTAGAAACTGAAGGATGAAATCTTGTACTAAAGTACAAAGCCTTAACAGTACATTATTAGTGTATATTACTTAACTAACCCTACACTCCAGTTCATGACAAAATTGGGGATTGGATAGCACAGAAAAGGAATGGATGTGACAGGCTTTTCCAAGAAGGAAACCTTAAGTTTCCTTCTTGCAGCTTCCAGAGAGGTAACACGGCCAAAAAGCTATTCCTCAACACACATTAAAACAAAATAAAACAAAACAAAACCCACCACAAAAATTAGTAGATTTGTTGTTGACTTGCATTTAAATGCATTATTTGTACAGCTGGAGCTACACTAAGCCAGAGAAGACACTACAGTCCAATCTAACAAAATGTTCTTCTGAAAGAGTTTGTTTTACCTGCTGTCACAAAGAGAAAAAAATTGGAAAATAAGTCATGAGCCTAGAGTCAAAACAACTTGTTCACTTTGTCTTTCAGAGGTTCTTACATTGATTATCCTTTGATCCAAACACTGTTTATAAGTAAATATTCTTAATTGTATTAGTAAACTGAAAATGAGGTCTCCAAACAGAACATTTCTGAAATGTGACTACTAAATGTATCAATAAAATTATTTACAAACTGACATCTGAATAATTCTTTGGCTTAATATGAACTTGCACAAGTTTTCTAGATAGATGAACCTGCTCTTGTCTTAAAATTGTTTTTCCTCTTCATTCATAAATTCCAGCACTTGAACCTCATGTAATTTCTCCTGAGAGTACAGGTATTCTACAGTTTTTCCAAGAATGATCCTGAGTAGATTTTTCTCTGCTTTTCACAGAAATATGGCAGTATACTCTTTCACTATTAATTAAGTGTCCTTGGCAATGCAGAGCACATCATAAACAAGATAACTTTCTAAGAACTTAAAATTCTGGGAAGGTATTAAACAGGTATTGCATAGGTATGACACAATTATTGCAACTTGCTTTTTAATTATTATTTTTTCATCTAATTTTCTGACAAGACATCAGCTACATGGATATGGTTGGCAAACTGGAGGCTGAAAGAGCTAGTACTGATAAAAGATTGAAAAAGAGAAGTCTTGTGAAAAACAGGCCACAAGGCATGATTCACAGACAGTAAACTCCATTCTGATACTGCAGTTGCATCAGCTACTCGTGAGACAAGAACAAAATGGAACATATTCCAGTGCACACCATATTTTAGCTGCCAGATCTACCACTTATTCCTGTAGTGTAGTAATTTAAAACAAGAAGAGCAGATTTATTAAAAAGCCATGAAAGAGAAAGTGAGAAGTTTCAATGTTAGAAAGAAGATCAAGGTCTCCTGCGTGGCCTCAACTACAGTGATTAATTGATTAGAGCAAAATGGAAGAAAACCGGGTTTAAAAATTCACTTGCAGCAGTTCGAAATCCAGCTCCAAGCAACTAACAAATTTTACAGTGTCTTTCTGAATATTTCTCTTCAAAAGACACATCACAGAGGTATGGACACTTATACACTGAAAGAGAATGTGAATTATCTGCTTGTGCTCTCACTGAGGTGTTTAAAGGAGAATTCAGCCATTGTTAATCTATAATGGGAAAATACTCAGAGTGCAAACTAAGTAATCAAAACTACCTATTGAGCTCCTTTCCTAATAATTTATTTATCCTTTCTCATCTTGCTTAAATTGTTTTATATAGACAATTCTTTTTTATTCCGGTTCATATTTTAGCCCACTGTAACTAATTCTTCATTTCATAAACCCTTTCTTTTCCTTCATTAGTGTAATGAGTTTTAGCTCATATATTTTGACAGTCTCTTTTTTTCTCCTCTGCTTCTCCCTTCAATCTATCTCCTTTTTTACCTTCTGGTTTTGTAGAAGTTTTTATACTTACCTATGCTGAATTAGTACAAAATTCAAGGTCAAACCTTAAGATAATGTCAGAACTTTACTTAGTTTTGAAATTGTAAATCTTTCCTGGCAAAGTTAGGAAAGGAATAGTTTTATGCAAAGCCTATCCTGAGCAAAACAACTGTGAATTTATGTAGGTTGTGAAAGATTAAATACTGTCTCCTACATACTGTAAAACG
Organism: Neopsephotus bourkii; assembly: GCF_033783945.1. Taxonomy (NCBI): domain Eukaryota; kingdom Metazoa; phylum Chordata; class Aves; order Psittaciformes; family Psittacidae; genus Neopsephotus; species Neopsephotus bourkii. Next base: position 40,097 of record NW_026900856.1, read on the forward strand.
TCTGTGTCAGTGAAGTTTGGCAAGCAAACTACACAAGAAAGAGTAGCAATGCTTTCATTTTTCAAACAGAATTTATAACTTAAGCCATATGTAACTTGTTTTTCAGGGAAGAAGTTATAAGGGATAAATAGTAACCCTAACTTCAACCACTGTTTCCTGCCTTTGACTCATCTTTGCTTTCTCCACAACCTGCTGATCTACAGGTAAATTTTAGTTTACTATTATCACCATCACGGAATACAACTTTGGGTTATTATTCAGGTAATGTGTAATTCATAGAAATATTGGAGTACTTAGTATAAGCATAATTATTGTGCATAGAATTTAACATTCTCATTACCAAAGCAGTATTTCATAGTATATGTATTTGATAAACCTCAGCAGGATGTCAAAAAATACCGTAAAACTTTATAAACATGTACTGATTTTCCTAGCAATAAGAAGCCCTGATGTTCTCAGCTCTTGTATCCCTAATTGCATGGAGTGACAGAACCAAGGTGTTTCTTAAATTACTCTGCTATCTAATAAATGAAGCAGTCAAACCAAAATAGACCTCATTTTATTTTAAAACTTCAAAAAGATTTTAAACTCCTGAAAGGCTTGTTTTAAAAATCTGAATTTGTTTCTTCTCTTAGGACACTTTGTCAGCAGCGGTCAGATGATGTTACACACAAATGGTGTAAAAAAGGGGGTTTATTTGCATTCTTAATTATATAGATTACCAGTGGAGTGGTTCCACTGATAATCAGAGTAAGCTTTGGAGCATTAGTCTAAAGCTACACGAGATCAAGATGAAGTTGAGACTGAAGCATACTTTTCGTTGTTTAATGTGTTTATGGAAAGAGAAACAGAACATTCTCCATATTTCTCTGACACAAACACACAAAGAACAAGAAAAAAAAAAAACAGAAAGAAAAGTTGTTTCAAATTGTTGTTCCTGTTTTCTAAGAAACTATGTAATAACCTAAAAATATTTGTAGCCATCTTTTCTCAGAATTCCTATAAATTAATTAAGTACTGGTACATTTTATCGGACTACAGTGTTCCAAGGTCACTCTTGCTCCTTAAAGAAAGCTCTTTTTTTTTTCTAGTTTTCTTCCTAGAATGGACATGAAGCATATTTCTTGAAACAGTCCCCAAAAGTGGATCTAGTTTTGTCAGCACCTACTGTAATCTACATACATGTACAAATGCACACACATGTAGCACATCAATAAAAATACTTTCAATTTTAGATGAAAAGTGTATAATATCACACACTATATGCTGTAAGTATGGCTCCTTCCAGATTTATTGTTACTGAGTTTGAATTTGTAGATCTGCTTAACAGCATGTCTCTTTAACAAAGCAGGAATTAGTTGCCAGAGTGCATGTTATTTGATTTCTTGTACTAAGATGTTATCATCTTTTAAATCCAAAATCCAAGGGATCTTACAGAAATTACCATGTCACACCACATGTTGCTTTTTAAATGCAATTATTTAATTAAATGGTACACAGGACTTGAAACCACTCCTTTCAAAGGTAATAGGAAAGCTCTTGACTGCATTCTGAGGAAGCTAGACTGATCACATCATCTTTTTGAAAATCATAGTTAAGTGCTCCAGCTGTTAATTTTCATTTACCAGTGATGCTAATGAGTAGCATACACACACTAGTACTTCTATCAACAAACAAATGAGAATTGGATTATAACCATTACAAAGTAGACAAAAAAGATTACAAATGGCAAACTAATGTGGCCAACTCGCTATCTAAATTTGATACTAACATATAAGCCAGAGGACAGTGGAAAATGTCAGTCTTGCTAATTACCTTACAAGGCAAGTAGATTGTACCAACAGGAAAACAGAGACCCTTCATAATTTTCTGCAAAAGTTTTATTCTACATTGGGGTTTAATTCTGAGTCCTAGAGCCCCAGAGCACATGTACGGATAGATCTACAATCTGGTTAAAGTCCACTTTTCATTAGAAACACCAGCCTCTGACAGAATCCACAGAAACTTCCCTGAAATTTGCAAACAAAGAGGGTCTTGCTTCATGTTAGTTGTTTGTTTATTTAAGTTAAACTAAAGAGTTAGGAAATAAAGGAGTCGGAAATCCATCAAAATTCTCCACTGACATTACAATACAGTGAAAAAGGTGTAAGAGCTGACTTGAAAATGTGTGGTGAATCCCTGTGCTGAGTTGGGTTTTGGTTTTTCTTATTTGAAATAATTCATATTCCTACCGTCAGTATGGTTCTTTCTTAGTATTTCCCATTCCACTTCAGATATTATAAAATTGAGGGGTTTTTTTACCCCAAGATTGCTTACCTGTATGGGTGGTTTTAGCCAACTCTGTGGGAACTTTCTGGGAAAAATCATAGTAAAAACAAGTTGGGGAAGGTGTGGTGCAGGATGACACAAATGAACTCTTATTGATTTCATATTAGTTTTACATCAGTTTAATTGTAACTTCAGTATATATGGGTTTGAGTTCTTCTACTAAGCAGGTTACAAATCATGTTCCAGCAGTTTACTACCATGATGCATGGAAAAGGCACAATGGCTCCTGACAGAGAAGATTTTTCTTATTTTCACAGCAGAGATCTCAAGGCCTAATACATCCTACACTGAAATCTATAAAAACAAATCTTTCAAAAGCACAGTAGTTATGCTGATTAATGTCAAATACTAACATTAAGAATAATAAAGACTTATATAAGGAAATTAAGGAATATACATTCAAAAAACTATTTTTATATATCAAAACAAGGTAGATTAAATATACTTCTGACTTTTTTTTTTTTTTTTAATACCTGTACAATAACTTTTTTGGATGCTTTTTAAAACTTTAAAAGTTGAAAGACTATTATTTTCACATGTGAGGCTTTCATAACCGAATAATACAGTCACTACACAGAGGCATATGAAGTACACATAGTAATTATGTAAAATCAATCAAGGCTGGCTAAATCTTGGCTTTGAAGCAAAAGTTCATGAAGGAAACACTGAAAATTACTTGGTAGTAATTGTTGCTAACAATGCAGTTTAATAACTAGTTGGGTCTGATTCTGATCTAACCCTGACTAGTTTTGCACTTGCATGAACTCTATCGATTTGCATCAAATTATTCATAATGTTCACTGATAAGAGCTTTTATCTGTGACCTGTGGCATAAAATCTGCCTCCTTATTCATAACCAATTATTGGAAGAAACTTCAACCTATTTTGTTACTTATTACTTGCTCTTGTTTGACCTGTGTATTGAAAAAAGTGTTTTAAAAAAATATAGTTTAATTTTTAACAGGAAAAGCAGGAATAGATTTGCTTTTCTGACTCATGCAAAATGAGCCTTAATGTTACAATTGTGAAACAGAGAATAGAGACAAGAATAACAGTATCACAAAAAGATATTCTAAATACAAAAGGTATTCTACGCTGCTGACTGAAGCTACAGACAACAAAACTGTACTCATTTATTAAGATGTTGTGATAATACTGTTCATTTACCAGTTCTTATTTTTTCAGCCCAGATATTCATTCCAATTTTCTGAAAGCAGTACTGCAAAAGAAATATCCATTAACTTTAAAAAAGTAATAGACCATTATTAATGCTTTAATTCAATAATGTCCTGTTGATATGAAAACTATCTTAGACTGAGTAAAAAAAGTATTTTTATCAGTTGCTAATTTATGAATAGACTGTTTCTATGACCTTAATTTTGCAGATTCTTGATGTCATGATGGAATAATAAAGAGGAATCAACAGAATAGAAAAAAACCCCTATTGATAAAAGCTAAATACAATGCAGATACAGACCTTTACAAGTCACAGCTACATTATTTAGTATGGTTTATCCAAGTTTTGTGTGAATGTCATTTTTCTCAAGAAATATAGAAAAGATTTTGATGCATCAGGCTATAATGAGTTCTTTTTATTGGGATTTTTTTATTACCTTCTGCTAAATAGTTATCATCCTTTTTTACTTTTCTCTAAATTTTTTTTATGATAAATTCAAAAGGAAAGAAAACCAAGTAATTTCAATTTAAGGAAAAGGAATATATCATGCTACCAAATATTCTTGCAACTTTTAGGAAATGCTGTAATGCTGAAATAGCTACTGATTAGTTTGTTAAATTGTATTACACAGAAAATTGCTTCCTCTGGCTGTAATAGGTTCTATGGCTGTTTTGAAGAATGGTGTTGATAATTCTTTAAACACTGCTCTCTCTCTCTCATCGTCCCACAACATATATAGCTCTTTTAACATTTCCATTATTTTTTTCTTTGATATTATTTTTATGATTGCGTTTTTGTCATTATTTTATATGCAAATTCTGGGCTGCGAGTGGACGCTGCTGGCTCATGTTGAGCTTCCTTTCAACCAACACCCTCAAGTCCTTCTCCTCAGGGCTGCTCTCAATCCATTCTCTGTCCAACCTGGATTTGTGCTTCAATTTCCCTGATGCAGAGTAGGGCCTTGCATTTGGCCTTGTTCAGCTTCATGAGGCTCTCATTGAGCAACCTCTCAAACCTGACAAGGTCCCTTTGGATGGCATCCCTTCCCTCCAGCGTGTCAACTACACCACACAGCTTGGTGTTGTTGGCAAACTTGATAGAGGCTCACTAATCCCACTGTTCATATCAGTGACGAAAATGTTGAATAACGCTGGTCCCAATACCGATCCCTGAGGAGCTCCACTCATCCCTGGCCTCCACTTGGGCATCAAGCCCTTGATCACAGCACTTTCAGTGTGACCATCTAGCCAATTCCTTATCCGCCATGTGGTTCATCTATTAAATCCATTCCTCTCCAAGTAGAGACAAGGATACTGCCCTGGACTGTGTCAAATACTTTGCAGAAGTGCAATTTTAAACTGATGTACATGTCTCTAATAAAGCATTTTGCTTCAGATAAACTGGGACAAATTTTAAATAAATATTCCTGTGCTTCTCATCAATCTTTTAAAGAACAAAGACTCTTCAGCAGAGAGAATATGTTTATCTTCTGAGGGACTGCTATCCACAGAAGGATATTATTAAGCTTTATTTACAGTCCAGAGCAATATAAGAGTTCACAAATGATAGAGAGGAAACCCTCTTTCCTTGGTGGAGGAAAAAAACAAAATGAGGTCATCTCACCTGGCAGTACCTATTCGCAGTGAGGTATTTGTATTGATTCAGAGAAAACTCCAGGAACAAACTTGCCAACAAAGTTTTCAAGCTGAGAAGCAGGTATTCTTTATTGCGGCGCCGGGATACACGGGGGATAACTCCTCCTAACGTGTGTCCCCATATTGCTATACAAGCCATCCATATATAGTCCCTGGGCATACATACATATTCATGAGGCTGCATATGGATTACATCATTTTCCAGAGAGTTCTCCGCATGCGTACAGAGTTGTGGTGGTGGTCTCTGAGGGTCGTTTACTTCTTCCAACAATCTTCATCACTTCTGGCAGCCTTTGAAGCAAGCGCAGTAGATGCTCATACCAGTTTAATTGGATTGTTAGCACCAGAGACATAATAATCCTCCTATCCTCCTACTTATCAGTTAGTTTAACTGTAGCCCATCCTGGACACCTGTGGTTCCCAGATACTCCTTATCCCTGTGTCCTGTCCTTCTAGACTGTTTTTCTTAAAACTAGGCCAACTATAACGATTTATCTTGTGAGAATTCTCAGTATGTTCTCTAGCTGTACTCTTTTTTTTTCTCTATGTATCATGCACCTCAGTAATTTTCCATTGCTACTGTTACAAAGCCATCAAACTTAACATTACTTAAAACTACTTATACAGGTTTCTATATCCCATTTTGTGATTTTGTGCCCCTTTGTCTCAGTATCAGAGGCAGGTGAGTAGATTTCCTGGATAGCCACAAACAATACTTATACACCTATGAGTACTGTTTTGTTTACTAGGATGCTGAGCAGTTTTAGATACCTCCTTTGGGGTGAGAGGATCTGTGCTTTAAAATTCCCTGTTTCTAACCACTGTTTGTGGAAAATTGCTCAGACATAGATAGCTGTATGGGAGCGGTACAAATCTCTCGAAGTATGTCCTATTCCACTGGGGTGATCATGACATACCATGTTGTCTCACCACATCAAAGACAGTGAGTGGAAGTATGGTTGGTTTTCTAAAGGTGGTTTTTGACAGGCTTTCTTAAGCAAACTTGCTTTGCAGAGTTTACAAATTAATCTTGGTACACCTTTTGTGTTTTTCACTGTTGTCCTTGCAGCCATGAGTAGGGAGTTTGGACTTACCATTTTGAGCCCTAGGCTTCCTTTCTGGGTCCTCCCTCTCTCTAGTTCTGTTGTCATACTCTGTTCTCTGTTGTGAAAAGATTTCTGGTGAGAAGGTGAAATTACGATGAAATTTTTTTGCAAAGGTATGTGTTCAGCCTACACTTGATCAGAGTGTCTGATCTGCATACAAAAGCAGAAGAAAGTAACTTGCTCCACTAGCAGGTGGGGCAGTGTGTGAATTAAAGATCCAGCGTGTGAATTAAAGATCCAGCTTTGTTTGCAGACGCTTCTATGTAGGAACAGGGGAAACAGTTATTTTTCCCTCCCTGCAGAAAGTGTCTTGGGACAAAAGTGTCATTACGGATTCAGCAGATAATAGGGGTCATGATAGCATCCACAGTCATCACAAACACTGATATCAAGAAGTTATTCAATATCTTTTGGTACCAAGATTAGTAACACTGGTTTTTCTGCTTTTTGCCCTGACTCTGCCCTTATTAAAGTGAATCAACAAAAGTTAAACCTGGCTATTACTGGAGCAGAGGTGCTTGCATGAATCAGCTAAACAGTAGCTAGTATTATGGTGTGTGTTCAGACTTGTTTGTGGAAGTATTTTGAAGAAATTTCTTCTGGGACATTTCTTTATACATTGCTATTACCCATGTAGGAAAAGGGAAAGATTTTTTGCTGAGTTCATATTTCAGACTCAAATAAATGGTTACGCATGTCAGCTGCCTCACTCCACAAGTTTACACCTCACAGAAATTTTATAATTCTGGTGCTTTTGACACTTACATCTTCCACTTTTAACTTAATGGCTGTTTCTGCCAGTACTAGCAGGGGATCTGTAAAAATGACTGAATAATTAAGTTTTTGCACAACTGTGTTTTAAGGAAGTCCTTCAGATAATCAGGATTTTCAGTAGCAGTGATGTCTCAATCAAGATTTTTCAAGTGATGTTTTTTATTATAAGTTTTTTATAAAGTGTAAACTTGTACTTCAGCATTAAAAACTAAATTCAACACAGATAATACAACACAGCTACCAAACTGTGGACACAGCAGCTTATTCTGTTCATCTCCTGTTCCAGGGAAATTTGGATAACAACACCCTCAATCACCATGGAAGATTATGCACCTTAAGTGTTTCTAATTAGAGCAATTTAAAAATTTTCACAGTTCCTTTAACAGTTATGTCATCTCTAGAAGGCATAATTGTTATGGACTTCAAGGAGTGATTTTCATAGGTCATCAAGTACCAAAGATACATAATTTAGGCATTCTCAGAGTTGTAAATGACAACAAACAAAAGTAGAGAGCATCTTACTGTCTGTTTACCTGTAATAAAATACTTGAACTGTCCTATATATGAAATGGTCCAAGCAAAATATATGCAGTCTTTTTGCATGTCTAGTACAAGATAATCATTAGATTTCCTTAATGATTAAATATGTTTTTTGAAGGGCAAGGCCTGCTTTCTGTAGGAACCTGTGGACCAGAATTTCTTACTACTGTGACTGTAATCTCAGTATTGTACAAAGAGTAAGTCACTTGTCCCCTGTTGCTGCAGAATGGAGACACACAGACCGTGGGAACTGGGAAGATAGTTTGGCAGCCATTCAAAGGAAAAAAACAAAACAAAACAAAACAAAACAAAGCAACCCAACAGTTTCTAGCCTTTAGAAAAGTCAAAGTAATTTCTGTATGAAGCATAAGTCTATGCTATCAGAATGTGACATAAATATTTCTTTATTAAATGCAGGAAGGAGAATTTCTGTAACAAATATATGGCTTTCAGACTGCATTAACACAGCATACACTAACATAAAACTAACAAGTAGAATCATAACTCTTCTGGTCATGTCATTTCCTTTGACATAAACATCAAGAGCCATCAAGTGTTTTGAAACCACTGATATGACTCTAGTAAGGTGACAAGATCTATAGGAGTCTCCTGAATTGACATCTCAGGGCAGCTAAGAAAGACTAAGCATTTCTAATTGTGCTAGTATTGCCCTTAGCAAAGGCAATCCAGTCACAGGTTATCTCTGGCTGGTTCTTGTGACTGGTTTCATTAGATGGATTGCCAGCTAGCCTGACTAAAAGGTCTGCTTTCTTCTTTGTGCTGCTGGCTATTAAATTGCATCTCACGTAATGAATATGGGGCTGGAATGAATCATAACAATATAGACCTAGACTACAATGAATGAATCAGAAAGCAAGTATTGACAACATTGGCAATATCCCACTGTATGATCACATCTAAGGAGAAAGGTTATGTGTACTCTGGAATGCTGTATTTGGTTAGCTTTTTTGTTTTTTTAAACAATTCTTTGTGAAGAAACACTTGAACGAATGATTTACAGCTTCTTGTAGCACAAAACTTTCATTTAACTTACTGCCACAATGACATAAGTCAGACCTAAAGTTCATCCAGCCCTCGGTCTTGTGTTTTAGCACCACCAATGTCATCCAGCAGGGCATCTCACAGCTTAATTACAGCTTGCATAGTGAACCACTTTTCATATTATTCTTTTTGATCTTGTATTTAATAGGGAATTCAGTAGGCTTAAAGTAGGAGAAATGTTATGCATTAAAGTGTGAAAAACACTATCATATAGTTACATAATATATCATGTAGTTCTCCAAGGTGAGAGAACAAGCGGCTAACGTTCACTGTTCAACAGTGAAAAGAAAACAAGTAGCAATCGAATCATCAACCTGAAGAAAGGAAAAAACTAGATAATACCTAAAATTTTCCAAGAAAATATTAACAAGACTGGAATGCATCTTTATTTAGGTGAAGTGTGTAACATTAGTGATGCAGGATGGGGAAAAAAGTAACAAACAGAAAATAGCAAGAAACAGTAATAAAGAGGAGCATGGGATATAAGGGAAGAATTTCTAGGATAGACTAAAGGAATCCTAGGCTGAAAGCAAATAGGAAAGCTGCTGCGTAAGAAACAATTGGGATGGTCACAAACAGCTAGCCTAAGCAATAGTTAGAATTTCCTAGAAAAAGGGAGGGGAGCTAGGCATTCATAGATAGGAGAACACAGAGAAGTTAAAGGAGTTGTTGACATGAATGGTAATTCTTGGAGCAAGTCTCAGCAGACAAGGCCTGACAAGCAGATAGGATGAGCAGATTGCTCAAGATAGCTAGTAATCTTTTTAAGAAATGAGACCTTTTAACAATACATAGGGTTTAAAGAGAAAAGAAAGGACTCACAGGGAAGTATGATAGTGAAGGTGATTCATGCAATCCAAGAGTGAAAGAAGGAAACAGAAAGGAAAAAAAGAGGGTAAAGTGTGTGTTAAATGAATGGGTGGGTGTGGCAAGTAAAACAGTGATTACCAACATGTTTGGAAAAATTTAAACTTTTCATCTAGGGTAGTACCTCATCTAAGCAGATTTCAGGCTGTCAGTATAGTCATAGCAACTATGGGTAAATGCCATCATTTTCCACTAAAGGGTAAATGCCATCATTTTCCAAAGAAGTCGTCATAATTCACTTCTAGCTTAATCATTAAAAAAAAAAAAAAGTATAAAACAGAATCTGGAATGCAATGATTCCTAAATATGAGAATGTATTTAGAACATTCCTGCTTGGGAGAAAGAGGTTTTGTTTTGCTTGAAACCAGACGATTCCAGTGATTTCTATCTTTCAGTTCCAGCTAAATTCTGTTTAGAGTTAGACAAATCTGAGCAATTAACAGGTGAATTAACTAGAGGCAAAATCCTTGCGAGTTAATGAAGAAATGAGTGGCAGGAAGATTATTAGAGTAGACTTCAGTGTCTAAATCAGAAAATAATATGCAATTTAAAAAAAAGGGAAGAAAAAATGAAAATGACAAAAAATTGATGTGTGAAGATAGCACTGAAAAGCTATATGCCAAATAAAAGTGAACAAACTGTATTTAGACATTGCCTTTTTTAATGAAACTCAAAGGCATTATCTGAGGCAGGCAAATGTTGTAACCCAAAATGTTAAAATTTCAAAGTGCTGTTTACAAAACTTTTAAATATACCATTCGACACTGTCATGCCTTGAACCAGACAGCTGAGGCCTAACAGCTGAAGGATGCATCCGAAAGGAAGCAAATGAGATGGTAATTTTAGATACCATGGTGTTACAGTGATAGGAAGGGGTGCCCTTCTTCATTCATGTAACAGTGTGAATGAAACTTGTTCATGTCCACATGGCTCCTTACATCTCACTGAGAGACAACTATCATAAGAATAGAATTCTGTTTTATCCAGAAATTACTTAGACTTTCTCTAAGGTCCAGAAATTGTTGCTCCAACCATATGTCCAAACACACACAAACACACACACACACACACACACACACACACACAAATCAGTTATAATTAAAACATGCTTTTTAATTCAAACAGTATGTTACATGTAAGATGAATCATAAAATTAATCTTGTGATGTGTCCTATATCATCATGAGTTAAAAGCAACACAGTGTCCATTGCCAGATGGTTTAGATGATGCCTGATACATGAATTAACTGAACACAGTGAGTTTTTGAAAGATCTGTGTAGTCTCAGTGAAAGCAATAAGATCATTTCTGTATTTCTATGGCACAAATCCATTATGCATCTATCAGGAGCTTGGCATATAAAAGAAAAAAGATAATTCAGTCCCAGTTTGTTCTGTGATACCATTCATTAGAAAAGGTAGGACTTAGTGAAAAAAAAAAAAGTTTCTTGTCCCTTATAAATGATTTGTCAACATGAGAGACATGTTTCTCATGTAATGGTTAGAACTGTGCATGTGTGCACCACGTTGCACCCTGAACAGAAAAGCCCTATCTTCGAAATAATTTGTTTTGAAAGACAACAGACTCAGATTTTACAATTTCTACCCACCTTCACATTTCTTGAAAAACATGAAGGATTTTGTATTCACCATAGCCATCCCTTATCTTGTGATCTACAAAGCAAGTATTACAGGAATTATAAAGTACTCTGCACATATTAAAGTGTAAAAGTGTAACCTAAGTTGGCTTGTTTTTTTAGTGAATGTTCTCCAGCTCTGGGAATTATTCTTGCCAACTCTGCAGTGAGAAGGGCTTAGTTTCTTTCCAGAGCTAAGAAGTCTGCCTTTACCTTCCGAGCTGCCTCCAAGTACATGAAGAACTTCACTTAAAATCTGAGGACTCACCTGCTGAGAGAAAGCAATTTTACAGGTAAGATGAGGAGGCCTTAAACTGTGCTCCCAGTAAGAATTTGTAGTGTCTGGCTAAGCAGATTGTTTTAGCAACATTTGCTTCATCGAGGTCTCATCTCAGGGAAAATGCTGTTGCTTTTGGTTTAAAATAAGTAGTGTCATTTTCTCTTTGCAATGAATCCCTTCATCCAATCATATTCTTGCATGCAAATATGTCATAGCTGGGTACATATAAAAAAGCACAAGTAAAGCTAGGAGCTCAGTCAGGACAAAAATCACTTCACTTCCTTCATACCTTGTTTCACCTGTGTTTCAGGAGCGTCCTCAGACTCAACTGAAAATATGAAGAAGCAAGGTTCAGCCAAGAACCCTGCTCCAGTTTTGCCAGCACTGCCAGAGCCAATCAAAGATCTGAAAATTAAGTACACCAAGGTTAGTAGTATTTATGTTTCTTAATTTTTCTTATGAATTCAGCTCAGACAGTAGGATGTGTGAATTTCAACCGTATATGAACCATGGAAGCAGCAGTAAAACAGTGCTTAAAATGTTTATTCTAAAATGCTTCTGATATTATGCATATTAACAATTATTGTTCAGTGATCTTCTTAACCGAACATTTCAGAAAACATGCAAATGTGATAGAATCATTTCATATCTCACTTGGGGTGTGTGTGGTTTTTCTCCTGAAACAAACTTTCTGCAGTGAAAAGTTTCCTAGAAAGTATAAAGGGATCAAAGAAGGAAAAGTTTCTATTATTTTATTGATTTTCTGACAGTGAGAACAAATTAAAATGTTAGCGTGTGGCATTGCTTTACAATCAGATCTAAATTATTATACCAAATAAGCTTATGTAGAAAGGGATGTGTGAAAATGAAATTAAAATAAAATGCATTCCACTCACGTTTTTTTCTGGAGATACTGAATCTGGTTTTGAGCTTAAACAAGTAATTATCCATAAAACAGATAAAGTCTACCATCACTAATTATTCAGTATTATCAGAAAGGTTTTGTGATAGCAAATTCTTTCCATATGCAGTTAGAAATGCACAGATAAAGAAGGTCTGAATCCAGACTCTTGTTCCTAGCTTGAAAAGGCATTTTGCCCGGTTTATATCATAGTATGCAGATATCTGCAAGAACTTCGATCAAACTGTTGGCAGAAAATACTGAAACTCGGGCCCCTGAATGCTTTAGGTAGAACAATTAATCAGACTGGAACTCTTCCCTTTTGTGACTCCTCAGTTATTGTTCATTTGTCTTTCTCAGTAACACTGCAATGGAAATAAATTTTGTTTACTAGAATCACTGGTTATTTTCTTTCCCAAAGGCAAGGTGTTCAGGGATCATCTAGATTAGTCCTTTAGAATTCCATTCTGTCCTACTTTTCTCATGGGAAAAACCTAACCAGATTTCAAAACACGTCTTTCATGAATAAATCACACAGGACCTTACTTTGTAAATATTTAACAGGCTAGGAAAGCTATGTAGTTCTGCCATGTGATAGATCTCTACTGCTCTTCCTGTCTTAGAAATAAATAAATAAATAAATAAATAAATAAATAGATAAATAAATAAAAGCTTAATTCTGAGAACATACTTTTGTACCTGAGTCATACCTAGGTCACAGTGGTGTTCTAAAAACTACAGCGCTATTTGATTTTTTTGTTTTTCCAAACGAAAACGACTCATATGAACAAAGTGCCAGCTCAGAATTCTGATGTAACTAAACATGCAAGTCATAAATTCCTGCAAACATTTCTATCCTTCTAAAACATGTAGTTAGCAAAAGCCTATTACATTAATATGACAAGCAGCCACAAGACGGCCAGCTGAAACATCTATAGTGTGCAATTGATAGAGTCACATAACAAGAGTACGTTCCTTTTGTCTTCACAATAAATAATTTTTTTTAAATGCAGTTTTTTTTAAAAGCTGCATACAAAGTGTAAATGTGCAGAAATGCAATGCACTTTTTTGCAGAAGTGTGTACCTACAAGTGGTCAAATCCAGCACACCCCCTGTGAGCAGTCATCTCACAATTTCATAGTTTTTCCACCCTCGTCTTCTTACCATCCTGTTCCTCTCCTGTCTCATACAAGCTAGAATGTAGGGTGTGGGATTGTTTCAGCTGGCTATGTTGAAGGGATCAAGATGAAGGAAGATGTAATTACTGCTGATGTGTTAACCTTTCTGTCTGAACCACCTTGGACATCAGCAGATCCCTCAGTTTCGGAAACTCAGTTTTCATTTTTTCTACCACTGTGTAACATCAACAGCCAGTACACAGTGATCTGAAGAAAGGTTTGCAGAAGATGTCCAAAAGACATTCTCCTTTACTTAACACTCCTGATATTTTATTTTCTGTGAGGAGGAGTGTCATTCTGGGCCTTTACAGACATCATTTAACAAAGTATTTCCATGTCTTCCATATCTATATATATGGTTTAGGTTATGCCATTCACATATAGCATAAAAGTAAGCACTCTTCAGGTAATTTGTGTTTTAATAATTAAATTGAATGCATTTTAAACAGATAAAATGGCTTGGATGTTGAACCACAAAGTGATCTTGAAGTAGTTTCATGTCTGAATCTCCTTTAAAGATATTCTGATGAACTGAATTGAACTGAATGAGTGTTGGTAGCTGGCTAAAAACGTACTAGTAAATATTTTACTTAGTCAACACTGAGGAATTAGGCAGTCATTGGTTGGCAAATTATTTCTATGGTAATTCTTTCACATGCCCTAAGCCCTATGGTGCTCCTTTAATCAGAGAAACTCAGATCAGTTAATTATTAGGCTGTGAAATTATATGAGGAGGAGAAAACAGCAGCACATTTTCTCACTAAAGTGCACGTGAAATATCAGAAAATGTGGAAAGGTTCACACTTTGAGTGAAGAAAAATTTCATCTTGAGTATCACATCTGATGCAATCACTATCTTCACAGACAAAATGTGGGGGGGAGGAGGAGGAAGTTACATGAAATATTAGCCAAGTATCAACTTTTTGTAAGTAAAAACCTAGGAAAAAGAAGAGATTTTATAGCAGGTATTCTGTATTGATATACCTGTTTAAAACTTAAAATGTCAGTCTTTAGTAGTTCCTTAAATAATTTCACATATTTTAACTGTAATGCCTAAAATATAGAGTAAGAGTTCATGACATATTTTGGATGAGTAAATCAGAACTTATAGCACATGAAACAAGCCTTCTCTTGGGCTACAAATCTCCTTTAGGTTTTGATCTAACTGTAAGAATTACTGCCATTTTCAAATTCAAGAATACCTGAATAACTCTCATAATCTGTAAGAGCAGGTGTGAATAGGTGCCAACAACCACTTCACCTGAGTGATGCTGAATTGCCTCCAGCATGCAGGAGCCTAGCTCTAGCCATGGTGTCTCTTCACTGTTCCTGGCCTCTAAGAAAACACTGGTGGGGTCATTCCCTGACTTACTGTCTGCACTAGAAAGCTTGTTAGCAGTCAGCTGAGCAGCCAAGAAGCCGTTGAAATTTGGTGATGGCTTTTGGCTCTGTGAAACAGGCAGCTGGGCTCATTTGGAAAGCATTGTCGAGAAGAACTTTATCATAGGAAGAGTGATAGACTATCATGGGGCAGATTTATGGTGGGACGAAGTTACACTTTTTCTTGTACCATAAGTTTAGAAGACTGTCTGATATCTAAAGAGAATATAGCTTAAACATTTCTGTACTTATAAAGCTGCTTTTTGCAGCTGAATCTGGGATAGTCCACATTTCAGACAGTTCTATTACTTTCCTTGACTACATCTCTGTAGTATGGATTACAGTTTATAACAATAATAGTGAATTACATAAAAATTCTCTGACAAAAATTTTATAGACAGATGCTGAATATGGGTTCATGCAACACCAGAAATTAAGTATTTTCTTCTTTAAACTCATTTTTAAGTCACTGATACAGGAACACTGAGGCTTGAAATCCCCTACAGATTTTCACAGCATTGATCACACAAAAGAGGTCTCTTGCATTTAGGTATGGCAAACAAGCAGAAAAAAATGTAAGTTGTCAGTGGAGTTCTGCCTGACAGACAAAATACTGTACATGCCCCATGGCATTAAATGGGCATGGCTGAATGCACATTTATGGGTGCAGCTGCCTGTAATGTATGTAACACAGTTTGCATGGAGACTATAAACTTTTTCCTTATCTTTCTTGTCTTTCATACCTGCATATATAAGACTGCCATCTAACTTATGAAAGACATCTAGTTTGATTTATATAGTCCTGATACAAAGATGTGTATATATTTAATAGAATAAGGTTATGTTTTGGATGTGAATGGTATTAACATTAATAAAACAGATATTCTAAACTAATATTATGGGTGATGTTTGTTGGTGCAATAAATGCACTATTTAAAGAACTACTTTAAAATCTTCCAAAAATGGTACGTTTTGCTATTATTTTTTTCTCAGGCAGATATGAATTTGGCATACTGTAACATCATAGCAGTGTTACATTTTACTTTGTCTCTTTTCTTGGCAATGTAGCTAGTTACTAAAGATGGCTTTTTCATATTAACCATTTAGCTGCTGTCTTTGCCCTTTCCACAGTAGTCAGAATTTTCTGTGGGTATTCCTATGATCAACTTCATCATATATCTGAAATCTCCAGGGACCTACATATTTATTTCTCTGACAGCTTTTATTAAATCAAGAATTCTCTGGTCAGTCCTGATGGTTGGAGGAAACAGTGACACTCTACACATGGTACTCATATGAAAACAAGCTGAAATACAGGAATATATTAATAAAAAGTTGTTATCATGTATCTTTAGAGATAATGTTTTTATTAATGTTAATAGTTATTACCAAACTATTAACAACACTCAGACAGTCAGTGTAAGTAGTTTTGATACTGAAAGCTGTCATGTTTTCATAACAAATATGGTTGTGGTGGTAAATTTTAAATCCCAGGTCTGGGTGACAAAGAGCATTTGTCCTGCATTTTTGGTGTCCTGATTTTGTCCTGTCCTGAATTAACCGTCATTTGCTTTGATTTGCCTGCCACAAAGTATTTTCTAGCTTTCTATTTAAATGTTCCTGTTATTCTGAACAGCAACAGTAGGTCTTTTATCCTAATCGAGAGGAAAAAAAAACCCCACATTTTTTCTGCTTGTTGGCCTCACAGCTAATCTTCAGTGACTATAGGTGGGGCAAGACGCCATGACCCTAAAAATCGGCACAGTTTGAACACAAAATACATGATACAATCAGTCAGAGCCTTCCATGCTCTTGATGCTAAGCCTGACCAAGATCTCATATGTGTGGCAATAACACAGCAGCACTAGAGAAGAGCAAAAAGAGAAAGCACCAGGTGAGCCATAGCAGGAAGTTGGGCTCAGGCACTGGCAGTGCAGCCTGGGGTTGACTGACCCCCATTCATCACTGACCCAAACCCAGAAATTGCAGAGATGGTTAAACAGAGGTTGACAGGTACTTTTAACATTGGACTATATACTTTATCATGCCCACTTTAAAAAACAGCTTACACAACACATGGTAGCAGCACAGACTTCTTTTTTCAACATCTGTGCCGTGTACCAGATTTTTCCAACTAAGTTTTCCTTTCTGTCTCTTTCTGATATTTTCCCTACGCTTTTGAAAAATATTGATTTTTCAGGAACAGTTGGAAAATCAGTCTAATTTCTACAGATGTCATCAACAGTCTTATTTGGTAACCAAAAACCTAGAGACACAGAGGACTGCTCACTCCTAAAGCACTCTTTGGACATAGTTTTAAGGGGTATATAGTACAACTGAAATCAGGAAATGAGAGCTTGCAAGAGAAGGAAAGTGACATGTCAAACAGACAACAAAATTAGTAGTAAAAATAAAGCAGACATAGTGGGAATTTTGTGCTGTCTCTGGAGAAAGTATTCTTGTATGACACTGATGTAATGTAGACTTTATAAGGTTTTCAAACATTTAAGTATATATTCAGCTGTAAGAGTACCTTTGCCAATTCCTTATTCCCATACACCCGGGACTGTTCGAATTTATGGGGTTATTACATCACAAAAGCTTATGGGTCATAAAAGCTCATTATGGTTATCAAAAATGCCCACCTTGCTTTGTTTAGGTCTGTTCTAAGCGCACCAGCAATGTTACAATCAAGAATTGATGGTATTTGTTCCTGCCATGCAAAGTAAATTCAGTATACAATGTGCTTTCAGTCAGCATAAAAGTCTGATCTTTGAATAAGGACCCAGTTCCTTACAGATATTAAATGAACTGTGGGTCAGTTTCACTGCTGCTGGGTAAACTTTGGTGTAAGCTGTGATTGCTGTGCACTATTTGTTCTTTTGTGCTTCTCAATTGTTAGCTATATGTTTGATACTCTATAACACTTGGAATAGAAAGATATTAACAAAAACATAAGATTTTATAGCAAGATGAAGGAAAATGCAATTTTATTTTATTTCCTTGGTTTTAATGTTAGTATTTTTCTTGTCCCTGTCAAGTAAAAGTCAGGATAAAACAGTTAAATGAGCAATACATGATGGCCTCATTTTTCTGGTATATGGATGTTCCACATAAAGGCAACAGATTAGTAAAAGGGGTTTGATGATGTTTGGGAGGATGGAAAATCAAGAGTGGCAGCGTCTGCTGAGGGAAATAAATGTAGAGACATAACAGGGACTCTTAGAGTTGGAATGAAGTGTGAAAAACTATTAAAATGGACAGAAGTTATATTAAGTTGATGTAATACCCATTGCAGTTCAAACAATAACAGCCAGACATTGGAAGTAATAGTCAGAATAACAAGAGTATGTTGGCATGTATGCCTAAAAGTTGAATAGGAGGCAGGACAGTGTCACCAATGTTATGGTTACAAAAGATTTGAAAGCTCTGACCATTAAATTGGAGGTAATCAGGCTATTGTTAGGAATTATTGAATAAATAATTAGTAACATCAAACAGTTAGGAACTTTTTAAACAGAAGATAGCCATACTGATTGTAGCAGTGATGGTGCTGGGATTCTTTTAGTCTCAACTTTAATTTCAGAAACATTGTTATTTTGGGGGCGGATTTTCTTTTTGTCAGGAAAGAGTAAAGAGATACCAAAACAAAGCTTAATAAAATAGTTCTCCAGTATACTACATGTACTTTATGTAGTAAACCCAAGAATTTGGTTTACTTCTACTGGGGCACATAGCAGAAATGCTCTCCGTCATTACCAGCCCTATAAACATTGGCAACCAGTGTTTTAGATAGAACATTAAGGGCTGTACCTCCCCTGTACATCACAGACTTCAGTTTGAGAGCAGAAGGCTACCATTGTAGCAATATCTTTTTATGTTATAATACAAACTGAAGATATCACATAGAGGGATAAAGCTTGATGTTCCAAAGGAAACCAGTTTTAAAAAGTTGGTTCTGGTTAAGTATGTATATGAGTTCTTATGTCTTCAGAATACATTAAAAAACAGCTATTCAATTTTTAATTCAGGTAACTATCGATCAGGCAGCTCTGAGGTATGAAATATAGATTTATTAATTAAAACAGGTAACAGACAATAGTTATGTATATGTTACTATTATTGTTACACTATTTCTTCCTTTGCAGATATTTATAAACAATGAGTGGCATGATTCAGTCAGTGGCAAAAAATTTGAAGTCTTTAACCCTGCAAATGAAGAGAAAATCTGTGAAGTTGAAGAAGGTGACAAGGTAAAGTTTTCTTTCTTGATCTTAGCCCTAGCTTTAAATTTAATTTTGCATCTTAAAAGCAAGAAGGCAAAAGACCATCTGTGTTGATGTAAAACACAGCCTCAGAGATCTACCTACTTCGTACCGTATACCTTCTCCTGAATACATAATTCTTAGCTTTTTTAATAAGCTTTAGTACTGTTTGTAAACAGACACTGAAAACTGCTTTACTCTTAGGATTTTATTCATATAAGGAAAGGTCTGAATAATTTTTTTTTATATTTTTTAATAATATTTCTCCTTTTTTATACTCATCAGTGACATCTAATATTTTAGCTGGAGGATTTTTTTGTTATTTTTAGTGGCTTTTCCTTACACAGTGATGTAATCTGTTCATTACACCCTAAATAAGGCTTTTATTATAGATGAAAATATAAAGAAATATTAAAAAAATGTATTTTCACACACAGACTATATAAGGATGATCTTCTCAGTATTGCCTCTTCAAATACTTGTCTCTGTGAAAAATGTATTGAACATGGTTCTAAAAATACCTGAAACTGAAAGTCAACTATCACATAGACAGCAATTCTACCAAAAATGTTTTCTTTACAGCATGGTGAATTGAGGAATTTTAAGCAGTGGACTACAAAAATTGTTTACTCATATCCTACTAGAACTGTACACAGTTTTGATACAAAATGATATTTCTTCTGCCTCTTCTCTGTTCAGCATCCAAAACCAAACTACATTGCAAATCAAGTTGGGCTGATATTTGACCATCCTCAAATTAATTTACTCATGACCTCCAACTGTTCACTTACCATTCAGAACTTTTGTAACCTTCATTCCTTAAAAGCAATCTAACAACTCGTTAAATAAAGAGATAATACTGTTTGACACACAGGTTTGCTTTCTATCCAATAATTTTGCAAACTAATGTGTAATGACAACTGCTATTAACTAAATTGCCAAGTGAAATGTACAAATCTAGTAAATTACACAGTCATTGTGAACCTAATATTCTAGATCCTAGTCTTCAGATAATGAGCCAAGAGATTCGAGGAATTTAATTTGCGTGTACAATGGAGTTGACAAAGAGTTGTACACTGCCTTGCAGTGGTATTTAAAAAAAAACAAGTGGAGATTAGAAAACACAGACACATATGTGGGTGGGAACTGTTTTCCTTTCAGTTTGGTGGCTCTTTCAAGCTACATTTGCTAATCCTGAAGGCCCCTAGTAATAATAAAGCAGCTCAACAAATGGTCAGTGGGACCTAAAGTAAATGTACTTCTGCAAGAAGTCTAAATTAGCTCTGAAAGGAGTTATCAAGTTTTAAACTCATGGTGTAGATGTGCCCAAATTAATTTTCAGACAGTTGAAAAACATTTTTTTTTCCTTGATTTTCATTCAGAGGCCTATATTAGTTTTATATTATTTTTATTGGCTTTAATTATCTCTGTACTTGCAGTAAAAAGAACGCATGGCACTGTATCAAGTCTTAATTTGCATCATTCTCAGATTTCCCTTGTTTTTTTCCAGCAAAGGCCAAGGCATATCCCCCAAAGACATATTGCAAGGCAGTAGAATATTTATGATAAAAAGAGATGAGAAAATAGTAGAATGAAATAAATATCAATTGAATGCACTTTTCTGGGTCACACATAGGTGACGAGGTATCACAACACTGTGATAGATTCTGAGGAAGAGCAATTCTTTTTAATCTCATAGATTGCAGCAACGACTGCAGCACCCTGATGTACGTCACTGGTCAGTTTTACCCAATAGTAACGACTATTACTCTTTGTGGAGAACCTATTTGTGGTTCTATAAGGTTTTTTTGGACAACTTGTGAAGAACCTTCCTATCTTTTCCCAGACTTCTGGAAAGAATTCTGAGGAGTTCTGTGGACCTCTCCTGCCTAGCAGGTCTGTGTTGGACTTTCTAAGCCACTTACCCCGCACCTGGCTTTTAAAAATTAGTTTTCAGCTACCAACATCAGTTAAAGGTTCGAGATCTGGTTCACAGCACAACTGACTTGGGTGCTGACTTTGTCAAATTTGCTGACTTATTCAACTTTTATAGTGATTTCCCTGGAGGACACTCTAGCAACCAGCAGTACAAAAAAGAGTTGAAAAGAAATCCTTCGTACAATGCATGGAAGTTGCTCACAGAAATGTGCCATGTATAGTTTTGTCCTTTTTTTTCAGATTTGTTTTGAATTTCTAACAAAAAAAAATAGAATAAACCTCCTTTTTATGTATTTTTTTTTCTGGAAAAAAAAATATTTACAGAAATTGTGAAATACAGAATTTTTCCAAGTACTAAAACCTTTTCTCAAAAGATGTTTAACTGTCTTTTTTTGTTTCCTGGAATAGTCTTGCACAGAAAAGATTTTAATATTATTCATCGTAGATTTTCCTTCTACAGCAAAATCCAAATGGCAAATCATAAATTAAGCTATAAAAACCATTAATGAACTGACACATTAGCTTGCATATTGTAGAGACCATGCTTAGACTTTGAAATATATAGTCTTAACTTTTAAACCTCATCAATTAGTCAATTGTTTAAATTATTTTAAATATAAATGTTCCTTAAAGCTTGCTAAACTAAATGCATTGATTTGTTTTCCTCAATTGTAAACTGGTGTTTGTTTTATGAATCATCCTAAAGAACAGATTTTCCTGACTTGGTCTTCATCACACCACCACTTTTAGATAAAGCTGAGTACTTAAATATTTAACTTACACATTTGGGCATCTCTTTGTGCATAGAAAAGATTTGATCAGCAATCTAATTGGTGGGTATATCCCCAATTACAGACACTAGCAAGTAGGTGATTTGAAAATCTAAATTTTAATAATAGAGATCCTTAGTGTGTTTTTATTTTAGAAGCTTTGAGAACCCATCTGGTTTTCATACATCTTTGCATTGCTGAAATGACAGCAAAAGTGTTTGAAAGAGAATAACCCATATATTTAATATTATTGTACTAATTTTGATTAGACTGCTGTAATGTCTCTTCTATATCTCACAAAACACCTTGCACACGTAACAGCCAACAAGAGTGGTGACAGAATCAACTACTGATTATAAAAGTTTCTCTGTTTTCCCCACAGGCAGATGTAGACAAGGCTGTTAAAGCAGCTAGGAAAGCTTTTGAGCTTGGGTCACCCTGGCGTACAATGGATGCTTCAGAGCGAGGAAGGCTCTTGAATAAACTAGCTGACTTAGTTGAAAGAGATCGGCTGATTTTAGCTGTGAGTATGATACATGAACAAAAAGACTGGGAAAAAAACCTATGTCTTATTCTTAAAGAAAGATATAAGCAAGCATAACTGCTAAATTCTTGGAGTCGGGCTGTCTCAATACTTGTTTTTTATTTGTGCTGTAAATGGACCTCATTAAATTGGCTTACACTCTTGTCTAGTAGCACCCCACACCCAAAAATTACTCAAGTATTTGATTAACTTCCAGATGATATTTTAGCCACCTAGAACTGATGCAAGTTCAATTACTGATTCTTAAAGGCACATTAACATGGACCACATGCTTAACATCTCTAAACCAAAGCCTGAAATAAAGACTGAACTCAAAGCCTGACTCAGCACTTTCAGATGATATAGGTCAGAACTAGGAGAAATTTTGGATTTCAGGGCCACTCATTTCATTGTCACCGGTCCTTTAACTCCTGCTTGCAACTGTCAATGAGCAGAAAGGTTTAACCAGAATCAAAGGCAGCAATGGATTATTTCCTAATAGGAAGAACATTGGTGGTGAGGAACGATGTCCAGTCTTTACCAATTACTGTGTATTGGTCATTTTGCCGGTCTTAACAGCAGACATGTGAGGTATAGCACCACCACCTACCGAGTGTGCATTATGGAAGAAAGAAGATTTAAAAGAGAAATCAACACCAATTTGATAGTGTAGTGTTGGGGGGGGGGGCCCCCCCCAGCACCCTTATTCGAAACCCCATGTATGATGCTACCATTAAGGTGGTCTCTTTGGTACTTCAGGCACTCTCTGAAGATGAAACTTGGTTTTCTGCCAACACTGTCAAAAGTTTAAGAGAGCATGAAGAGTACCCAGCCTTCAGGATCATCATACTGACTGGTCTAGCCACAGTTTGAAGCATTTATCGCACCACTGATAAGCTCAAAAATTAAAACTTTCAAAACATGTAAAATCTGCAAAGAATCTATTGCGCATTCTGTTGTCCTTATGGGCTGTAGTATAGAAAGATTCTTGCATGTGTCCCAAACAGGTTTTTAAAATAAAAATGAAAAATTAAAGAAATTAAGGTTATGTCCTTCAATTCCAAAGCCTGCAGCTTTCCAATTTACGCTTTTCTTCAACAAGATTATTTTTTTAAAAGAACCTTGTCACCTTGATAGGACTAATAATCTAATAATCACCTAGTTTCTCAGGAGAAAACTTGGGTGGCTAGAACATATATTCCTAACAATACTAGATGTATTGGAGTTGAAAGACACAAGTTTTTGAGACAGTTACATTTTTAAAAGGAAATGTACTCCCCCTTGCCCGTTAAATACTGAACAAGCTGGCATTTGCATCTTTCTTGTACAGCCTAAGGAATTAATCATACAAAGAGAATGGAAAAATAATCTTTTTTTTCCACAGAAAAGCTAAAACATTAAGTTAGCTTTTGTTCCTGGTTGCCATTTTTATAGTATGAAAGTACTGCTCTTCTCCTGGGCCACTCCTCAGATTGTATTTTAGTGACTTTGTTTTTATTTCCTACACCTTACTCATATTATTGACTACTTTCCCCTTTTAAATAAGGTGTGTTTGAATGAAATATTTTTCAGACTTCATCAAAATGAAGAGAGATTCTCTCCACTCACAACTTATCCTAAATGTAGAACTACTACTACAGAATAGCAAATAGGCTTGCAAAGAATAGAGGTCAAAACAGAAACCTAAAGCGCAATGCAAAGGCATTTTCCTGAGTTTGTGTATCTGGCCAGGATCAAAATTATTCCATTTCAGTGTTTCACATAGTAAGGTATGTATAAAATGTCTCTCCTGAAGCTCCAGAGGCTAATCAACCTTATAGGCAGGCTACTGGAAGAAAAAGTCAAAGCACTGAAAGAGCCACTGAGATATTTCTTTTTTTCCTAGGTTTCAGTCTGTTGTGATGTTCAAAGCTATAGTGTTCATAAGTTTGAGACAAGGCAAGAATTTTCTCCCATGTCTAAACAGAACAAAGCAATGCCAAACATATTGCCTGGAATGTCAAGGGTATATCTCATTTAATCAGTTCCTTGTTGTTAAAAACTAGCAAGCATTGCAGACTTCTCTGTTTGTTCTGTTCTCTTCCCAAATATGATATCTGCATTGTTTCCAGTTAATTAAAAGTGCAAACTTCACAGAGGAGTTTGTTGGTGAAACAACTGTAATTGTGGGATCAGTCTGTAGACTCAGCCTAAAATATTAAAAAAATTCTCAGGCATAAAATATAACAAATTTAGAAAAGAAAATATTTCTAAGATCTGACTAGATCTTGCAGTTATAGTCTGGGGTTTTCCTACTAAGTAGGAACAATCATAGAGCATTGTTAACAAAGCTGAAGGTCTCCAGTGTCTGTGTGCGAGAAAACTTGAGAAAAAAATTCTAACAGTGTCAATAAGTTGTTAACTGTGTTTCAGAACTGCGCATGGTATTTAACTTAATGTCACCAAAATTAGGGGTATTGAAAAGCCATTAATCCAAAGCATGCTCCCTAGATTTGGCTGGAAATCAACCCTATTTAGTGCTGGTGTCTCTGTGGGTGGAACAGAATCGGTCAGATGAAAAGTTACATGTTGAATGAATATTGTCTGATTATTATTCTAAAGGCTTATATCTCCCTGGCACGATGATCCATAGAATGAAGAGTCAGGCTTGGATGTAAACAATAGCAGTTAGTTCACCCAGTCAGTAGATAGTCAATAAAAGAGACTCTCTTCTCTGCAAGTATTTATTTTTCATAGTGAATTTTTCCTGGTTAAGAGGTCTTGATAGGTCAGAACTTTCTCTTGCACATCAAACGTTCAAGGTACATTCAAGGTATTTTATTCCATGCTTTGAGTCTTCTTGCTCATATAAGTTGCTAATCATGCATTTATTAAGCATCTAGAAAGATGTTCCTTAATAATTATGCAGCACAGGGTTGTAAATTAATGTGCCAGTTATTTTCAGGAAACTACTGCCTACTTGGATGTCAGTGCACATAGGCTGAGGGAGGCCACTCATTTTATTTGCATCAGTTATTTGTATAGACTCCTAGCTGACCTTTCCATCTATGCTTGTAGAATGTTCAGTATAAATTATAACAGAATAACTGATTCAGGTGTGAGAAATGTTACTGTTTTTTTAGGAACATCTCGTCGTTACAAATGTGAATAAAACATCATGAAAATTTCTCATCTGTAAATTTCTACCTTGGGTCTTTCAAATGCTACGTATCCTGCAGGTGACAACTAATCTGAATTTCTGTACTAATGCTGAAAAACTTTGAACTCAAAAAGTGAAATCGAAATGACAAAGTACGAGAACCATTATCAACATTTGATATTAACTTTGTAATTAATGTTGTCTGCAGACAATGGAAGCCATTGATGGTGGAAAACTCTTTTCCACTGCCTATCTAATGGATTTAGGTGCCTGTGTCAAAACATTACGCTACTGTGCAGGCTGGGCTGATAAAATCCATGGGCGTACTGTACCAATGGGTGAGTAGTTTTGAGATAACAAAAGAACAGTATTGAAACCCACTGTGATCTGTGAAAAACTGCCTTTTTCTAAAGTTATGCAACACAAAAGAGAAATGACAAATGGAAAATATTTTCCTTCTTAATATAGATTATTTAAGATAAAGCATAAAGCTCATTTTAAACATTTAGTGCAGTTATCCACATTTATTTATTTATTACACCACTGATAAGCACTGGTAATTCACCAAAAGGTTTTTGTGTGTGCATAACATCTAAGAAGTCTGGTAGGTTACTTTTTCTTAGCAGTGTGTAGTTTTTGCAGTGGTACAGTAATTAAGACCAGGTATTTGCTTAATAAAGCTAAAATTAGAGCAAATTGATATTTGTTTCGTCTACTGGATGATGTATTAAGAGGCATCCGAAGAGGCAGGAATGAGGAAACTATTCCTTTATTTAGATGAAATTTCATTCCATTCCCTCTCCTGTTAAGTAGCTTTATGAAAACATCATTTCTAGCTGCCTTCTCTCAGAAGGACAAAAAGAAGAATGGTAATAAGGAATTAAGGAAAAAGAGAGTGATAAATACTCCCAATCTTTTGCATCACATAGATCTCTATACTAGGCTTAATGAAACACATGTTTATTTGAATCAAAGAGAATTTTGTACTTAATGAATTTGATATAAGCCAAGAGCTAATATTAAAAAGTCTGATATGTACCCAGGATTGCAAGTAGCTTTTAAAAGAGCACTTCCCCTCCCCCCCCCCCCCCAAAAGGTGATAAAAAGAAATGAGGAATGTTCATTGGTGTGCTGTGCATACCATACTGAGAACCACAGTTATCACTGCAAAAATTCCATCAGACTGGCAGAACCAAACCTTGCAGCCAGGAAAGTAGATATTGAATCCAGATGTACTTCATGGTTGGGGGCTTTTTTTGCACAGTTAAGATATTGAAAATACCATTTATAAGTAAAATTGTTTCCAGCTAAGTTTGATATCCAACTTTCTCTTCTTTCTGATTTAAGTGTTCCTCACAAATACTTTGTCTGAATTTCGAATTTATTTCTTCTTCCCCCCCAGATGGAGACTTTTTTACGTTTACAAGACATGAGCCTGTTGGTGTGTGCGGCCAAATTATTCCTGTAAGTTGGAGCTAGTTTTTGCAAAACACATATGTTGCTGTTACAAATAGAAATGCTGTCAGAATTTTATCTATGTAAGTGCATTTCTGAAACATTGTCAATCAGAAATTTTCAGGTCCTGAAAGACAGAGACTATCCTGAGTACTCATCAAATTCTGCAACATAGAGATTTTAATGGATCAGTCTTGTCCAGCCTTGTCTCTTTCCTCCCTGTATATGGAAGGAAAATCAATCTCAAAATTTTGAGTGACAGATTAGTTTGAAAGAAGAATTGTGATTTGATGGAAAGGAAAGAATTAGAAACAAACAAGTAGGAGAGGGTAGCAGTTACAGCCTATGAGCAAATAAGCTCTTTAAGACCTGGAATATCTGCTCTGCTTTGAACTGCATTCAGAAAAAAGAATGTGTCCAATAAGCACAGTGATACTGAACCAGATGTTCACAAGCTCCTGCTTGGTGTGTCTGAATTCCCAGATTTGAAGACACTTCTTTTAAGTAAAGATTCAAAAGTCCTGCCTGAGTCTGAACATCCAAAACACCGAGGAATTCAACTTCTATATTTACATTTTTTTTTGTGAGGTCTACACAGCTTCAGTGGGTTGCTGTGAAAATGCTTATATACACTAGGCACACCTAATCCACACACCTCTTTGTAGGTGTGAGCAACCTGACCTGACCTGCTCAGCAGCTTACCGGATTCTGAAATAGTCATCTTGTCTATCAGATTTGCTCAGACGTGGGTCCCACACATGTTCCTGATGTCTTTCAGTCGAGCTTGCAGATTTGTTATCCCTTTAGACCACCACACTGATTTAGAGACCATCAGTGGAATATGTTTGGATCCAGCATCTTGGAGAGCTTGGGATTCAGCTGGTTTAGATTCTCCTGTAGGTCAGGAACAAGATATTTTAAATAAAGCACTCAAAGTCAAGATACACTAAATTACATTAAACAGTAGACGTGACCACTTCAAAATAAAATTGCATCCAAGAATTATAAGCAGTTAGTACAAACATGAGCTTCACTTAAAAGATGTTCAAGTACTTCCAAGTATATCTTTATTTTTTCTCCATTGAATCATCAACCCACTAAGCGGGATGTTTTTACATAAACCAAAAACTTTGAGGAATATATGAATGCCACAAAACACTTCTGCTAACTTATCATTTCTATTTCCTTTTCACACATTCAGTTCCACTCTAATGATGATGATCCAGAAAAAACTGTGATGTCTCATTTTGTGTGATTTGTTCTCCTATTATTTTTTGGGGTGGGGGGAGACTGACATGAGATAAGGAAATATATAAAGAACAGTTGCATGTACACTATTCCAAGCCTTTCTGACATAATAGTCAACTCTTATCTGCCTTTTCCCCCACTTTCGCAAAGGTAAGTCTGCTGTGTCATTTGTACTGAGGCTCATGGGCTCAGTGCTTTCAACACTATCAAAAATATTCTCAAAAGGATAACCCATTTTCCACTCAGCCACGTTGTCCCTTGCACTGCTGAATATGCAGCCCAAAGGAGTCTGCTGATCTGCAGTCTGGCTGTATTGAACTCAACAGGGAACTGCCAGTGAAACCTCCAGGAAATAGGGCAGGGGCAGAATTATTACCTTGTCTCCTTTAGAAAACTGGATTGATGACTGATGTGATCATTTAAGATAGCAAAGCTTCCTATTAGACACCTAATCCAGCACCTTTCTATAAAGCTTTGTTAGAGGAGAATGCTCATTATTCCTTGAGGTTTTAACTAAGACCTTGAATCCCCTGGACTAACATATACCAAAATCACAGGTCTTTGTATAACATGGTTTGCCAGTTGCTTTTCCACAAAATCTTCTTTCTGAAGAGAGTTCAACAAAGTGTTCAACGACCCAGTTGACAATTTGCACTATTATCATAGAAAAAGCAAAGGCATTTTGGTGATGTATTAGAAATAGGATATACCTTCTCATCTGTCTTTCAGTGGAACTTCCCATTGGTTATGTTCATCTGGAAGATCGCCCCTGCTCTTTGTTGTGGAAACACAGTGGTTGTCAAACCAGCAGAACAGACTCCACTGACTGCCCTTTACATGGGATCCTTAATTAAAGAGGTAAGTCTTCAGCAACAGATCTTTTTTGCTCTTCTCAGAAATGTAAACGTATACTGCAGCTGAAATGCCACAGAGGTAATATAAGCCAGGCTGTCCTCTGCAAGCACTTCTTGCATGTCTAGCCTTGTACTATGGAACTTACCCTAGTGTAAACCAGCAAAGCCAACCCAGGGCAAAAGCATGCATATCTTTCAGCCTAGTTCACACACAAAAAAAACCTCACAATCACAGTTTAGTAAACTCCATTCCTTAGCAAACATATTTGTATTACAAAAGCATGGTAACTTACAAAGTCAAAAGCAAACAAAGAGTCAAGAGCAGAGTACTTAGAGGTGGGTGGCAATGACTATTAACGTAGTTATCACAGAAAAGCACCTGTTTGTACAGCTTTTTTTTCCCCTTGTTCTTTTTTTTTTTTTTTTTTTAGTTGAACAAACCTTTTCCCACCCAGGTTTATTATTAACAGGGAGCCGTAAAATTGAACGAAAGACTCCTGCCAAACTTGTGAACTCTCTTCACACAGAAACTGGGCAAATACACTCTATGCTCTTGAACACGAGGAGTGTGGTAGCTTCTACAGTGTCTCCAAAGTTTCATTGAATATTGTGCCCAGCCTAGCAAATACCCAAAGAAGAGCACTTAAATAGTTTAGCTATCTTGCTTCCCAATAAAATCAACAAATGTAACCTAACATGTTTGAAGAGTCGGCACATATGTCAATAATCACGAGTGCAGTAACCTTGAACAGCGTTAATGGAAATGACTTGGCGTATTTTATTATTCTGCTTCAAAACAATGATTCAGCAGAGCATACTGACCAGTTATGTGTTAATATTTTACACAAACTAAATGACTATCAGGAAGAAGTCAAGTCCTACTTGTTATTGCATCACATAGTAAATGCAGTTAAATAATACTGGGGAGGAAGAATTGCTTCATAAGAAATATCAGAAATACCTCTTTATTTTTAATAGCATGTATAAGAAAGTTTATTTCTCTGCAAAAGCAACTCAATTCTGCTCCAAGTTGGGCTAAATATTTGATTTTGATATTCTGATTTCCTGACAAGAGAGCTCTTAGAGGGGAATGTGATCATCCTGTACGCATAGTTAAAGAGTTACAGAGTGGTAGTGATTGGTATAACACTAGAACATTTTTAGTAAAAGGCAAGATGATTCTTAGCTTACCCATCCATTCAGTGTTCAAGTGGATGAGAAGTTTAAGTATATAATTATGTCTTTGGTGTATTACCTGATAAATATTGAGGAGCTTTAAAAAAGAAAAAAAGACCAATATTTATCTTATCAAGTCCTTTGGGATTTATTCACCCAAACCTAGTTGCATTTTAATTTACATCCAGATTACCCAAATAAAGTTAGAGCCCAAATCCCTGATAGTGATCAAATCCTCTATCACTCCAGTAGCTGATTTAAACTTGTAAAACTATCTTTTAATCTATTTAACTTTCTACTTCTCAAGTGTCCACACTAAAATAATAAAAAAGAGACTTTTAGTAATCCTCACTATCCTTCTGAATAGTTGCCACAAGGCTCCTTTGCTAATATGGAGAAAACAGCTCCTAATAGAGACATGGAAATTAAATGCTCAAAGTGAGACAGTGTGAATTAGTCCCATGAAAAATACTTTTCTCACTTTTGTCTACAAATTCTGAAACACGATGCTAACCAAATGGAAGGAGCCTCATTGTCTCATTAGCCCTGGGGTAAGTATTAGTCTGGAATATTAAATGAGCAGAAAACAAACATTGATAAAATGTATCTGAGCATGAACCTGTAAGTAAATGAAATTGCTCAAACAAAAGTAGTTGCCTGGTGTCCATAACACAGTACATGAAATTGAGGAACTTTAATTCCCTGGCTGAAATCCACCATTTTCTAAATGTAAATGGAACCTCTGCATGTAATTCCAAAGTCCTGATTAAGGTTAAAAAGAGACTCATTTAAGTGATAACACAGGAAATACATCTTTTTGGCCTTCTAATTCTAAGCTTGCTCTGTGAGTGCCATTGGGATCCATAGCTGCTTCATAAGCCAAGACATCCTGCCCCAGTTCACACACCTGCAGGAGTTTACCTGACAAGCTCTTGGAAGAAGGTAACTTATTTTGCCTATGAATGGAACATGACAAATACAGAATCAGTGGGGCAAAAATATGTTTGAATTGGCTCACAGAAAAAGCCTTTTTAAAGAAAAAAGTGGTAAGATATTGAACTTTCTATATCTCAGCCAGTTTTTTCATGGTTGTAACCTATCTAACTCTTTTGTGCTTCAAATGTCCGTGTTGCCCACTCTACTTTCAAACCATGCTCAGAGGAAGAAGTAAGGGCATGGAGTCTGAAGTACTTTTCCGTCACTCTTCTTAGTAGAATTTCAGTGTAAGTAAGTCGGCAGGTCATTAAGTTACATCTAGAATGAGGGATAATGAGCAGAAGTCAGCAATCACATAGGACAATTCAAATAGCTTTAATGAAACAGACATGAAATGAAACAAACTTTTTTTACTTAAACATTTGACTGGAAGCAAAATAAAAATAAATTTATTCCTTGACAATGGCACTAAAAAGAACTAAAATTAAATGGTTTTTAAAAAAATTTAAAAAATACTAAAATTATGGTTTTTAAAAAAATCCAGTTCAATAGCTCAAAAGGGCAGAAATCGTGTGAGTATAAACACATTTGGGGCTCTAGGGTTAAGAATAACTGTATGATTAAGGAGAACTGGAAAGGGAAGACCATATGAGACAAGTTCTTTCTGTTATTATCCTTCCTAAAGTTTACAGTGTTCTCTCTTCCAACTCAGGCTGGATTTCCACCTGGAGTTGTGAACATTGTGCCAGGTTTTGGACCCACCGCTGGAGCAGCAATTTCTCACCACATGGATGTAGATAAAATAGCTTTCACAGGCTCTACAGAGGTACTATGACAGCAAGAGACTATATGCAGGAAATATGCCCCTCTGCCTGTAATGATTTAATGTCTAAATTGTTCTATGTAACTGTTTTCATTTTCTCTTTCTTTTGGCTGCTGATTTGTTAAACAAAGTCTGTTTAATGATTTGATGGTTATTATTAACTTCAGACATATTTAAACAATGTTTGTATTTCAGGAAAGACCTTCAAATAAAGGTAATCCATGAGATACAACAGCTTATAATGTACCAAAGCTAGTTTAAATCTTGTCCTTTAAAAAAAAACCAAAAAACCACATTTCATTATTTTTGTTTGCTTTTTTTTTTAAGAATAATTATTTCTTAAAATGCAAAGAGTTAAACAGTCTGTGCTTTGCTCTCTTTCATTTTAATAACAACAGGATGGTAGGAGAGTACTTCAGAAATCTCATTGTTGCACGCACTTAGGTGATCAAGTTTTGGTATTTGGTATTTGAGTGATCCTAATCATCAACTGTGTGGTCTTGGAAGTGATTTTGAATATGTATTAGTTTAATAACTGAAAGAAAGGTCACTGTTAATTTCCACTAACCTTTGAGTGTTATTTATATTTATTTATAATATGAGTGCCTACTCATATTATAGATACAAGCAAGTAGAATGGTGGCAACCAAAAAGGCATCAGACATCTTTGGTAGTTAACCCGAGTGTGGATAGGGGGAAACTATTCTAGCAAGTATTACTGCTTTGCAGACATCAAGTCACCTGCACCCTGAGTCTTCTAGGAAGTATTCCTGGTGCATAAACCACAAATTAGATGTACTCTCTTCCTTTCACTTTCATTTATTTATTTATTTATTGTTTCTGCAGTTACTGGGATAGTAGACAACTGTGAACTGATTTGCGCTTTTGAGGAACTCAGAGTAGTGTTATTGAGGTTATAACAAAATTTTTGAGATAAAGCTGTCTTCTCCCTACCTTTTAGGTTGGCAAACTGATTAAAGAAGCAGCAGGAAAGAGCAATCTGAAAAGAGTTACATTGGAGCTTGGAGGAAAAAGTCCTAACATTATATTTGCAGACGCAGACTGTTAGTAATATTTTTGTTTTATAAACCTACTTGTTTTGCAATACCACATTCTTTTTGTTTTCTCTGTTAATTAAGGTCACATTATAGTTTTAAGTTAGACTGCCACCAAAAATTGGTGGCTCATGAATGGATATGAACCTCTGACAACCTCTGCACCCTAATATAACATGAATGCAGAATCAAAAGCAGCTAGATGGGTGCTATATGGGTTTATTAACTATCTAGCTAAATATTCCTCTGGGTACTGCTAAAAAGATAAAAAATGTTGAATCTACGTTTCACAAAGAGCAACTGAATGTGTGTTTACCTAGGTGCACCATGCTACTCTTAATAAAAGTCGTTTTGGACAAAAGTAAATGGATGACTATCTGTGTTACAGGGTCATAAAAATAGGAAGCGCTAAAAAGGGAAAAGGGATGGAGTGACAAAGGTTTGTAAAGAGTTTATGACCGTTCAAGTTTACAATCTGATGAACTCTGCATTTCTTTGCAGTGGACACCGCTGTGGAATTTGCACATATTGGTCTGTTCTACCACCAGGGACAGTGTTGTATAGCAGGATCTAGGATTTTTGTGGAAGAGCCTATTTATGACGAGTTTGTTCGACGAAGCACTGAAAGAGCAAAGAAGTATATTCTTGGAAATCCTCTGTTGCCTGGTGTACAGCAAGGTCCTCAAGTAAGTAATGTGATGTGTTTCCAATATAATTGCAATATGACAGCACTGTTTAATCTACTTCTATGCCTATTGTTGCATTAGCTTCAAGGCTAAGTGCAGATGTCTAGTGATCAGTCTGGAAGACCAAGAGGATGAAGCACGAGACATGGCCTTCTGTGACACTATCATAGGCCTAAGGATGAGGTTTCTTTCTCTCTTCTAGTTGCTTTTATTAGGGAATGGGAACAATTATATGGAACTGAAATGCTCTGAGAAAGCTACAGTGCAACAGCTATAAAAGTGCAAGTATGGTCACCCATGTCAGAAATTGCAAACACTATATTCAAATACAATCACTGTGAGCAAGTAGCTTGAGGAAATAAAATTTAATACTGTATTTTTCCTTCTTTAAAAGTGCTAGTGCTTCATTATGGTGCTGTCAATTGCAGAATATTACACAATAAAATGCATAATTTTTTTACTTTTTGCTGTTTATATTAAAAGGTTATACCAACAGCTTCCCCATTAAATGAATGCTAAAATGCAATATTAAAAAGCACAGCTATCACAATTCTGTGCATTCAGTGTATCACATTAGAGCATTGTTTAATTTGTTTCCATTTAGGGTCTTTTTCCTGTATCAGTCTGTACTAGAGAGTATATACTTTCTTGGCAGAGATATTATGCACATATATGATTGTCACAGAATAAACAAATTCTATTTGAGACAAGGCAAAGGCTGGAGACAAAGCAATTCCCACACATTTCATAATGTAGCGTGTTCCTTGTAAGGTATCACAGTTATTTTATGTAATCAAAGATACCAAGTAAATTGGAAAACTGCATTCTAAGCCCCTCAGACTTTGGATAATTTAAAAATAGTATTTTGGTGTCCTGCAGTGTGTCTTGCTAACAAGTTAACAGCTTCAGCTGAATAAACTTAAATGTCAGAGGGTAGGAAGATTGAAGTAAACTCCAGCACTCTGGTGTGCAGCTAATATACAATTAATAGGAAACCACTCTTATGTTATTGTGGCTTTACTGAGTTTGAAATTAATGCTAACAGTTTCAATGAGAGATGAAAGTAAACTTTCACTAACAAAGAGAGGAATGTTAAACATGGAAAAATAAAGCATTACTGAAAACATTTGAAAGTACATGAAGACTCTTTTCCAGTCCCACAATTTGCCATTCTTGACCTCTTTTTTTTTTTTTTTTTTTTTCTTAGCAAGCTTTAGCAGAAATCTTAAATTTTGCACAGGTTGTCAGAGTTTCTTGGTTTGGAACTGGTATGATTCTATTTAATGGAAAATTGTAACTATGCCATTTAGGCACATTTCTTTTTGTGGCAATTATGTTAAATATCTCTCTTCATCTTCAAATGTTGTGCTTGGCATAATCCTTTCTAGAAGTAAGAAAATTATAGCCTGTACCAGGTATATTCACCATGCCCTTTAGTCATAAATCCTACCTGAAAGCCATATTTATCCTCCAGCTCAAAGGCCCTCTGCAGAACCTACCTCAGGCAGCAAGTTTAGGTAATGCTTTGCACAGTGGGCACCAAAGACCCAAAGGCCCAACAGGAATTAAAAAAATCATATATATGCTAATTCACACATTATTAACAAAAATAATGATAATCATATTAAAGGAACAACTGACAGCAGTGTGAGCTGTGTCATCTAAATTTTTCTCTTCTCTACAAGATGTTTATGCCAAAGAAATAGCTGGCCACCAGGGCAGCAGAAATTTTATGTCTTCAGCATGCAATTAGGCAATTGTTTGAAAGCAAAATGACAAAGAAAGCTCAGCAAATTAAAAATCGCCTCCTTATAAATATCCCTATAAATACAAATCTATATAAATATAAGCTTTTATCTCAGCTTTAGCTGAATAGCTGTTTAGTCTAATACACATCTAAGATTCCTCGGAATTTTTAAAAATGTTGTTGTGTTCTATGATCTTAGTAAAACTTATTGCTTAAACTGAAATATGAACTTTTTACTGTATGAGTAAGAGAACAACGTGTGCCTACCCTCCTGACTGATGAGTATGATCACAGAGAAAAACCTTCTATGTGAGAGCCTCTAAGAGTAGTCTCAGTATCTTTGTGAGCCAGTGCTCGAAGGGCTGAACCCTGAAAGGGTGAAGAAAGAAATCATGAAAATGGAACAAATTGAAAAAAAGAAAAAAAAAAAGCTGTTAGAGGCTTTTACTAAGCATGCTTTACCATTGACGTTTTCTTTACATAGGTGTTATCTTGTACACAATTTCCCTTCAGACCTTAACTCTTGTTTGGTTGACGTGGAGAGGAGAGGTGAGGAAGCGATATGCTACCTTTTTCTGCTCCCCTGTTCTCTTTCGTCCACTTTGTCAACGAATTCTGGAAGGGCTCATATTCAGCTGTCAATCATCACACACAGGTCCTTTTCCTCAGAGCAGCTTTCCAGCCAATCTTCCCCAAGCCTGTAGCATTTCATGGGGTTGTTGTGGCCCAAATGCAGGATCCAGCACTTTTGCTTGTTGACCCTATCATATCTAGTGAAAGTCAAAAGAGTCTTGCTGTCTAGATCAAGCTCTCTGTTATTTTTGCAGAATCAGGCTCAGCAATTTTTATTTTGAAGAAGTATTTGCAGTTGCCGAAAGTACTAGAAAAAGTATAAAACAGTCATTTGAGAGATCGTTTTTCTTTTCTTCTACTAAAGAAAAGCAGGATATCAGTCCATCTATAGCTGATTCTCCTATGTCAAAATTCCTGTTTACTGGTCTATTTGAGAAAAGCCTGTAAAGTTTTTGGAAGCTAGTGACAAGAATATTTACAGGGCTCTTCAGCTGTTCCACTTCAGCATACGTAACTTAAAAGGCTGGAACATTGTTAGGTTTTGGTTAATGAGTTAGAGGAACGATTGTTGTGTGTGCTGGTTTTATCCCTGTAATTTCTTTTCATTTAGATTGATAAGGAGCAGTTTCAAAAAATCCTGGAGCTAATTGAAAGTGGGAAAAAAGAAGGAGCCAAACTGGAATGTGGAGGAGGTCCATGGGGAGACAAAGGTTACTTCATTCAGCCTACAGTTTTTTCTGATGTTACAGACGACATGCGCATCGCCAAAGAAGAGGTAAATAAAGCCTTGGCAGCCTGGAGATTATCCATCTAAATGTCCGTACAAAATACCCATTTAGAAGGTCAAGTGGCTACATAAAAATGCTTTGAGTAAATCTATTGTTCCCTTGTGGTGGTGTTTAAAATGCTTTTCTTGGTTTCTGATGCCTGCTCACCAACTCAGTGGAGGTGAGGTACAGGAGCATGCAGCTGGCCTGCCAACAAAAGGTCCCAGCTTAATCTGTCAGTAAAGAAGAAATATTGAGATTCAAATTGTTTACATCACCCGTACTGCCCATGTCTCACATGTTAAGAGTCACAGTAACCTGTAACAGAGAAGCAAACCTTCATGGCACAGCTTGTAAATTCTTTGCACTGCCTAATGAACCACCAAATTTGGGCTTTGGACACAAGTAAGGTGCCAGTGCCAGGACACCAGTGATTTTCAAGGAAACAGAGAGAGTTGCAAGTACAGGGCTGATATATCATTCAGAAAAGCAGTTCTGTAAACACAGCCTTGAAGTGAAGTCATGGCCACTGCTGTGTGGGGTGTTTTTTACATTCATCTTGGTTAATAACTGCTGCAACTGTGTTACAATGATGTCCATTATACTTCTCCATACTAGAAAGCTCCTTCAGAATTATTACAAATCTAGGTGTTGCTTTTAACAGCCATCAATACTGCTGACGCATCTTCTCAACACACCGAGTACATTCAGCAATAGTTAAAAAGCTGAGCTAAAAGGAATAGCAGAGCATCTAGATTTGATTGTGATTAGGAGGGAGCTATAAAACAGGAGAGTGCAGTAAGAGAAATAATTTAGGTCTGGGAGGCAGATAGGAAACTGAGAGAGGTATGTTTCTTCACAGATCTATTGGTTTCCTCTGGGTCAGCAGTACAAGAACTGCTTTCCTCATGCTATTTTGAGTGTATTGAACAATGAAATCCCAGAGAGCTAAGGCAGTGTAAAGAATATCCAGGTTCTGAAGCTCACAGCCTGAACAGTGGGGAATGTTCAATGGTTCTCTGAGCAATGTAAACCAATCCCTGCAACCCTAGTTAGAAACAAGCACTAAATCCTTCCCAAGAAAATCAAGTGGGAATCTCACGATCTACAGAACAGAAGAAACTATATGTGATAATGTCCCCCTGCTCTACACAACCTTGATACAGTATGGTGGACATGGGAACCTCTGGCTGAGATCACAAAAGCAACACTAGTGGGAAAGATGAGCCTGAGGAGCCGGAACCTCTCATAACACCCATATGGAGAGCAGGATTAGTAGTTTCACTTGGTGTACATGCCCAGTTGTGCAGCTACCTGCAGAGATGAAAGTCTAATAGAAAGTTTAGAAGAAGGAAAAGCTGAACACCATTTTCCAACTCTAAAACTGCAGTTTACCAAGGAAATACCAGTTCATTGGTAAGCAGCATAGATATATAGCACACTGTGACTTCATGCTAGCTACCTTTATGGTGGGTGTCTTTTTTTTTTTCATTTTTTTTTCATCTTTTATTTACTTATTTATTTATTAGTAGTTTTAAATTAAGCTATCTTGATTTGTTTCATGCTACAAAAATGTTTATGTGAATTTATAATCTTTTTTAGAACTCTGTTCTGAGATGCACACTCTTGACTGAATGAATTTAGGAATAGGGCCATCTGACAGAAATATAGTTTAGAAATGTACATTACTTACAATAGTAAGCTATTCTAGTCCATTTCATATGTTTACATGCATCTGAAACAGATATTTGGACCTGTTCAACAAATCATGAAGTTTAAAACCATAGATGAAGTTATCAAGAGGGCAAATAATACTACTTATGGCTTAGCAGCAGCAGTTTTTACCAAAGACATTGATAAGGCACTCACATTTGCAGCTGCTCTTCAGGCTGGAACCGTATGGTAAGTAGTGGCTTTTATAATACTTCCTTCAGAACTGCAGGTCTCAATTGCAGTAGTTCTAGGACATTTTAAGACCTCTTTTGGTGGTATATTTTTATATTTCAATTCCTTGTCATCTTTAGGGAGGTAGATTAATGCCATCCTGCCATCCTCTTATGTCTCTCTTCCCCTTACCTCAACACACTTAACATGCTGTTAAATAAATCTTGTAGTCTTCACAAAGTTGTCCTGTAAACTTAGTCTGAAAAAGGAAATTGACTTGCTAATAAGGAAAGGAGACAAAACAAAATACAGTGACAGTGCCGCTTTGGTTTCCATTCAGGATCTGGGGATAGCCCAATACATAATTTGTGGTGACTGCTTTCTGCAGTGTGTAAAGAAATTAAATATCTGAAGTTCTGAGGCTATTCATCTGGGCAGAACATCCACCTGTGATGCAAAAGACTGACAAAATGTGGTTCAAAGAAACGAAGGAAACCCAAGTGAGGGAGAACTACTACAATTAGAAGGGCAACTATTTCCAGCAATAGAAAAGAAAAAGGCAGCCTACATGGACCTGGAAAGGCAAAGAGATGCAAGAGGGAAAGCCTGGAAGAATAGCAGACTGAGTCAGCTATCACTGACAAACACCTGCACTTCCCTACAGGTATTTCTCAATGCATCAGAAAGAAAACAACCAATTTTTACTTGAACGCAAAACCTGTGTCCAGTCTATATTTTATTTGAAAGAACTTGCAAACAGCACAAACTCCAGCCCAGGTGCTGTGACATGAAAACATACACTTCCAA
Source organism: Neopsephotus bourkii (assembly GCF_033783945.1). Lineage (NCBI taxonomy): Eukaryota > Metazoa > Chordata > Aves > Psittaciformes > Psittacidae > Neopsephotus > Neopsephotus bourkii. Next base: position 79,625 of record NW_026900856.1, read on the forward strand.
AAAATATTTTAACAGTTTTGACTTCGGACTTTGTAGAATCATAGAATAGTTAGGGTTGGAAAGGACCTTAAGATCATCCAGTTCCAGCCACCCTGCCATGGCCAGGGATGCATCACATTAAACTGTGTTACCCAATTCCCTGCCCAACCTGGCCTTAAACACTGACAGGGATGGAGCATTTATCAGTTCTTTTGGCAGCCTGTTCCAGTTCCTCACCACCCTCACAGTAAAGAACTTCTTCCTTATATCTAACCTGAACTTCCCCTGTGTAAGTTTGAACTCATCAGCTCTTGGTATTCTTTAAAAGCAAGAAAGATCAAAATAAAAGTGGTACCTTTTGGTTTTACTGGTATGTGATTGATGGCTTGTCTAGGAATCCTCAACTGTGAGTAGAACCTCTTTTGTTGAAACGAGGAGATTGGTTTCAGAAGAAATTATAAGGTACGGAAATAGAGAATATCTGTTTTGACAATGCTGCAAGACAAAAAGAGATTCTGTGATTCTCAGCCAAAAAGCAGGCTACATATTCTGCCAAAACTCTTCATACTGTAAATTCCCCTGTGAAATTTTTTTCTTACTCATTATTGTATTTTGTTCTGCACCATAATACAGTGGTTTAACACTTAATATGGTTTAACACTGAGTACAACCAGTCAAACCTTCCTAAATACGTACTGAAGTGATTCTGAATTTATCTGTTAGAAATGTACCTGCAGAAGATTTATTTAACTGTGACGAGTCTTTATAGAGAGCTTATGCACTAGTTAGGAGGGACTTTTATCATAACTATCAGAAAAATATGCGACTGTTAGAACCCTAATAAACGTAGTTTCTGTTGTTTCTCCTAATGTTTAACTACAAATGCTTTTGCAAATACATTGTTGAGATATAGTTTGTTAATATTACCATAGTTGTGGGTTTTCTTACAGGCAACAGAAACCCACTGATTTTTCAGAAGTTAAAAAATTGTTTCGTACTGTCAAAAGTAACTTTTCTGTTCTTCCAGGGTTAATTGTTACAGTGCAATGTCTGCTCAGTGCACTTTTGGAGGATTTAAGATGTCAGGAAATGGACGAGAAATGTAAGTAAATAGTTTTTAAAATGTACACTCACAGGAACTAAAAAATAAAATACCAAAACTCAATTTTAAACATACATAACCAGGAGGCCCAGTTCAATATTTTGTCATATTAGTCTATACAGCATTTAGATGCTTCATATTGTGTAAGACAATGTCAAGCAAAGTATTACTCCATGAAACAAATAAGAAATTCACTTTGATACACACTTTTTCTAAATGACCAATTTTAGTATCTTGTATCCTACTCATATGCAAAGCTGTGTTTCTGGTTTACAGCTTTTTCATGTATAGAGAGAGTGTGATTTACAGAAAATTATATATGGGTGTAGTCTGTAGAAATGCCTTTCCATTGCTACTTTTTTGAAAATATTAGACATCTAAAAATCCTTGATTTAAACTAGATTTTCAGTTTAACAGTCTTGCAGCAACATTTTTATGTTATGTCCTAGCTTGACCAGAAATTATGACAAAAATTATCTATATTATTCAGATTAGTGAAGTGTATATAAGATAATAAAATTCTTTTAGACTTCTCAGGTTCAGTCTAGTTCAATTTGAATCATGTCTTGTCTTAACCTGAATTCATTCTGATCTTCAAATAATGTGCCAAATCATGAAACATTTAATATGATACATCCTCATTACATTATGTAGAATTACGTCTTCCGGGTTTTGTTTTTTTTCTTTTGAACACGAATCACAAGCTGTCCTTTGTTAAAAACGCCATACATCTGGGAAAAACAAAGTGTTTTATAAGCAATGCATAAAAACCAAAATGGGTAAGTTTCCCCTTTTATTTAGCTACATGCTTAGTACTTCTGAAGAATAATGGAAGTAAGGAAAAATGTATGTGCAGGTGAAGTGATTCAGAGCTTTTTTTTTATCTGGGTTTGGGATTGTGGGGTTTTATTCTCATTTGGTTTGGTTTGGGTTTTTCTTTTTTTTCAAGAGGTAAAGGCTAGGGTTTTCATGTTTGCTCATCACTGGACTCAATCTGCACCTGATTGCAAATCTCCCACTGACTTCAAAGGAGACAGAGTTATGCCAATGCGGAGTGCTTTAAAAAACATCAACATGAAATAACACCCATAATTTAAGTCATTGTTATCAAGGACTGTTTTGCATTTGCTGATTGCCAAACACTGGGACATCATCAATTCTGAATTACATCCTTTTGCAGGAATATTTTAGGGATTTAATTGCTGGAAATAGCAGAAAAATTATAATAGGTTGTCATAAAGACTGTCTATAACAGTGCATTTTGAAGGAAGTAAACTTTTGTGCAATTGAAGTTTTTCCCAATGCTTGTTTCAAAATCATAATTAGGGGACAAATAAGAACATTTCTGCTAAAGATCAAGGAAATAACTAGTACCAGATGTCTGACTTGGAAATAAAATTTTTGGCAATTAGTTTTGAGAGAGGCAGAAATAGGTGTGAAATAACTGCACTGAAATAAACCGGAAGTTAGTATGTCAAGCCGTTGACTTCTTTGAATCCCAGAATAAAATTCCCTGAATAAAATTATCATTCTTTAAATGATAATACCATTATGAATTAAACTACTGAATGTCATGCACTAACAGAATACCTCTTCAAAAAGGAAAAGAATCAGTAAATATTTCTTCACTGCATGAGAGGTCTGAGCACAGATTTCCGTTTTGCATACATATGTATCCAGTAAGATGGCAATGAGAACTGAGTAACATTGTACTGTAGTAAAAAATAAAATTGTATTGTTCTACAAAACAATCAACTATGGTTAAAGAGTTTTACTGTGTCAGATGTCAAACATCTATGCACACAAGCAAGCTTCATTTCATCATGCAAAACATAAAGTTGGAATCATGTTAATAAAATGTCAGAAAGAGTCTAGCGGTTTTTACTGTCTGTGGGATTTCGTAGTGGATTAATTATGTCCTTCACTTACTTGAGATAAAGCATCTGTTGTTTGACTCTGGGGAAGAATCTTGACATTAGAGGAAGGCCTTGGCAAATAACTTGTTGATCATGTTTGTGAAGACCTAATATGTGCCTAATTTGCTCCACAGAAATGAAATTGCTCTCCCCACTTTTCTCAGGAAATAGTTGTAGCTTTTCCAAATGCTTCAGCAGCAATCTAGCTGCACAGATGTTTTCTAGGTCCAGCTTGCTTGTTGCATATCTGGCCAATTGCAAAGTAGAACTGAAAATCCCATCCAGGACATAACTCATACAAAAACCATTAACATAAATATTGCTCTTGGTTCTCTTTTATCTAGGGGAGAATATGGCCTTCATGAATACACAGAAGTTAAGACTGTCACAATCAAAATCCCACAGAAGAACTCGTAATGCTGCTTGAGGTGCAGAATTTAACACCTTCAAATGAATCTGAAAAAGCTACCTGAATTCGGAAAGGTTTTGTGTCCCAAATTATTCATTAACTTTCTTGATTTCTAATTGTGTGCTTACATTAACAATATAAAGGATATTGTCGAAAATTTTACTGTCATTAACTGAGAAAATGAAAACCTAAATGTCTGGTACATAGCTGAGAGATGTTTAAATTCATGTTGAGAATAAATTACTTTTTCAGTGGAAAGTGTCTAGTGCTGTGAAAATGTTGCTTTTTCAATATATCCTACAGGTACAATTTGAAATTATGTGCTCTTCTAAATGTTAGATGGTGAACTCTTTGCATTTTCTTGTCTTTGTGACCTTAACAAAAGCACTTATGAGTAATTACCAGATAGATATTCCTGTGTGTCTTTAAAAACAGTAAACCTTTTTAGATGTATTTCTTAGACTACTGAATTGTTCATCATACTCCATAAATGTAATCTGGATAATATTAAACCATATTAAAATTCATCTTCAAAAGCTAATATTGCTCCTTGCATTAGTCTTTTCTTTTACACTGGCTTACCACTGGCTCTCATGTAGCACATATTTTATATCTCTGAAGAGGAGCTACTGTCTCAGTGGTGTGTTTAAGACATCAGAAATCTACTGTATTGGCTACATGGAGACCTAAGTTCCTAATACTTCAACAGTATTACAAATGGAAAAATATGAACACAGACAGCCAACACTTGACTTTTTAGTGTTAATTGTATAATAAAGTTCTAACAGATGACAAGCAAGAAATGCTGAAGGGAAAGAAGAGGAGGTGAGGCAAGGTAATCTCTTCTTTAAGTGTACTCGTATTCCTGCATAAAACTTGCATGTTTTCCTCCCTCCTCTCTCCTCCTCTAGTCTACTGTTTCACTTCATTCTTTTTCTTCATCCTCTCTTTTTCTTATAGCCGCTTATTCTCATAAATGCCACCTGCAGATATGTATGCCAAGCTGATCATAACCTGTAAGGTCTCTCAGTCTGTGCAGCTTTAGTGTTTCGCAACCTTCTGCTAGTGCAGCTTTCAGCATGCTCTGATGGCCACTCACCATCAGCAACCACCAGATAAGCTCTGGGACAGCGATCTATACACACCAAGCACAGCAATTACATAGCCTGATACTGACAGGGTCATGTTTTCTGTTCAGAAGAGGAAAGAAAGAACAAAAATCAAAATAAATACTAAGTAAAGGAGAATAAAAAAAAGAATCCTAATAAAATCAGCTCTGAAAAACTTTAGAAGTGGTAATGAACATAATGTTAGAGAATGACAATCCTGCAACGAAATATCAAATATTTAAAAAGAGATGAAAAGCAGTATGTAGAGCATGTATGGGTCTTAAGTCTCTACTGTCCAAATTCTACTTTCGCTGAAGTCAGTTTCATAAGTCTCAAGTCCCAAATGACAATAAGTCTACATATGCATTTTGGTTTGAATCAGGAGTGCACTTCTGAAATTATATACCTGAGCATCTCCACTTACCTTCTTTATTTGCATGGAAGAGTGATGCAGGGGAGCAAAATTAGCTGCCTTTTTAATGACACTAAACCAGAAAATGCACACTTGGCCTGTGCCTGGTATTATCCAACCACAATAACCATTCAGCCCTTAGAAGCAGACTAGGGCCAGTCTGAAGCAAATCCCCTCTGAATGTGTGCTGTGTGGGTGGTTGGCTCTTATCTGCTCACAGTGTCCTTTGGCAGCACAGGACTACAAATCCAGTCCTACCAGGCTAAGCTGCCTGCATCTGCAAGCCCAAGCAAAGAATGATTTTGAAATATAACCCGAGGAAAAGGAAAACTCAACATAAATAGAGGGGCAAAGGAGAAGGATCAACTCAGCCTTGCATGTATACACGTATTCTTCTTGACAACACCTAAGTATTTTAATACTGCTCTCAGCAATATTACAAATCTATTTTAGTTCTTATTTGAGAAATTTGTTGTCTTATTTACAGGTAAAATAAAGCTGGCAATGGTCTTGTTCTCTCAGTTTAAACATTTAAATGTAATCAGTAAATGTAATCAACTAGTATTGACTTTAATTCTCATTTTTTCAAAAACCTTGAGTCCATGTGCATATTAGACATATGAGAGAGACAGAGGGAGAGAGAGAGAGAGCAGATAGAGACAAAAAAGGCTGTCATTCAACCAAGGTGAAGCGCCCAACTTCATGATGATATATTGAAGCTGTTTGGAAGAGATGCCAATGTAAAGAGATACACCTTTTGGCATTAAGTAAGCTTAAAGAATTCAATATGTGTGTGCTTGCATAAAGCACTTCAGATACCTTTGAAGCAGGCAAACAAAAGCTCAATAGATTACACGGTCGAGTTTATTTTATAAAAAAAAAACATTAGTTCACAGTGCATGGCAAAGTGTCCAACCCGGAATAATTTCAGAACACAGTCCCATTTGTTCCTCAACCACCGGTTACGAACTCAGAGCCAAGTTCAGCAGCGGCTTTCTCTTCTCAGTGAAGTCTGTTACTGCTAATAAAATTTCTTTATGAGTACAAGAAATGTCCTTTTTCAATTAAAAGTAACTGTAACTGTGTTCTTAGTATTAAAAGCTCCACCTGACAGTGAAATACCTTTGTTCTGTTTTTGCATTATTCTCCACATGGGTATGGTGGCTTGTGATCACCTAGGCTGGGCAAGAATAAAGGAGGACTTACGTAAATATTACACAAGTAATTCAGGGAACCCTTTCTTTCTGGGCTCTAATCATTACCATGTTACTCCTGTTACATGCTAAAGCAGCACCATTGAAACTTACTGGGATAAAACGTGAAAAAAACAATAGTTAATTCTATGCAAATGTTGTTAACAATGTTAATGATATTGTAGTCAGCATTTCACAGGGAACAAATCAAGAAAAGTAAACTTGCTGCACTTCCTTTCAAAGCCCCTGAAAACTGACTGCTATGGTCAACATCAATTAATTAATTTTTACGTTTGGATTAAAACGGTGATATTTTTCATATATTTTTCCAAGTTAGTGAGTGCTTGAAAATTCCAGCAGATTTGACAGGAACTATTTCTTTTTCTAGTGAATTATGTTTCTATCTTCTTAACACTATTAAATACATACCTTTGATTTTCATGAAGATATGACCAAGCAGATGCTTTTGCCGTCTTCATAGGAAGTTACCTGTTTCAGCAATTTTTTACCATATAGAAAAGCAAGTCATAGAAACTTGGGGTCTTTAAAGCCACTGTCTTGCCATCACTGGAGCCATCTCTGACACTTCTCCTGTCCCTGGTATACTTTTTTTTTTTTTTTAAGGGGGGAAGCTCTTGAATGGCAGCAGCAAGATAGAGAGACCCTCAGGCTATTTCAGTCAAAACAGTGAATCTGTAAGGAATTCTCATTCCATTTCAAAACAGAAAATTGTTGATAATCCTTGACTGCCGTATGTCCAGGTCTTAAGACAGAAAGCAAAAGATGTGGAAAAAATATTCACAGCAAAAAAAAAAAAAAACAACATCTGGCTTGGATAAGGAGTGAAAATTCCCTAATGAAGTAGGTTTTAGGGAGGAATTTGAAAGATGTGAGATCCTGGCAGGCAGCACGGCTCATGAGGGAGGACAGTGATATATTCAATCTGTGTCACAAAAGATAAGGGCAGAAAAGACAAGTGCAATAAGAAGGAGGGAGAAAGGAAAGGAGCAATAGCAGAAGTATAAGGAGTTTGATGGGGAATGAAAGTAAAGCTAAAGATCATCTTGAGATTCTGAAAGATCTCACTGTAAGATATTACTATAATTCTGTAAGATTTAACATGAAGGGTTTTAATGATGAAGTGTCCTTCCCTGGCAACTTCATCATCATGTTTGCTGGCAGATTATATTTGTCCTGCCTGATGCTTTGCATTCAGGTCTTGTTACAGTTCTTGTGGTGTCTTGTCTTCCTCTCACTGAAAAGCAAGATTTAACTAACTCCTTTTTAGAAGTTCACTTTAAAATAATGGAAAAAAAAAAAAAAAAGTGGTTTTGAACATTTGGGAACAATAGTACCCTGTGAACTTAGTGGGAGGCCGCGAGGACTGGATTATAACCTTTGCTGTGCTGGATGAGAAACACTGGCTTGATGAATATACTGTTCTGGAAAAAAAAAGTTAAAGATCTGGAAGCACAATATAAAACTGACTCAGCCAGTAAAATTCTGCATAGCTGTAGGAAGGACATAAATCACTTGTTGCAAAAAAAAGCTAGACAGGCATAAAGATCCAGTAAGCAGAACTGAGTATTGGATGGTTGGACTGTTGAAAATCCAATTCATGAAACAGTCCTCAAAATTCATGAAACAGTCCTCAACAATTATTCATACGCAGTATAAAAACTGGTAATATAAAAGAAGGACACCACAGCTGGTTTTGCACATTAGTAGCAGGCATTGCAGAAAGATCTGAAAGAAGTATTAACCAAAATATAATAAGGTTGTCCACAGAGGGAGCAGAATAGAAGTAGCTCACTCTTTCAAGAAAAAGTATTTGGTTTATTGTCTTAGTTTATATCCCCATATTGCTTACAGAACTATATGGAGCATAACATTATGACTAAATAATAGGTTGACAATTACAAATGCCTAATCCAAGATGGCTCTGGCCATAAGGAACATTTCAACAAGCTCTACTAAGTATTTAAGGTTATTAAACAAACCACTGCAACTGTGCACCATCCTCTCTCTCACTGCCAGCACAGAAAAATCCCTTAGCCTCCATTACCTTTTTCATGGACTACTAAGAAGTTTTGATCATACAGCATGATGCATGCAGCACAAATCCAGCTGTGGCAAGCAATGACTTTGTATTACTTTGACGAATGGTACAAGCTGTCAAGGCCTTACTTATGGGCTCCTTGTAGATTGGTGATGCATATTCTACTGAATGTAGAACATGGATTCTACATTCATTCTGAATATAGCTCCTTATTACGTGAAATTACCATGCTTAGGATTGACAAGCACGCCGTGTAGTGATGGTAATAAGACTGGCAAAATTCCAGCAAGATTAGAGATTTATAGAGAAGAATGTCTAACAGGCAAGTAAGTGGACCAAGTGAGAATAAGCAACACTGACCACAATTAACTATATTCAAGAATCAAGAAAGATTTTATATGAGTGTGGAGGAAGAAACACGTCATTTGAATGTTGTATTTGGATTATAAACATGTCCCATATAAAGAAATATTTCAGAACTCTCATTGTGGACAACAGTATGTATTGCTGAGCACGGTGCTAACTAGCGAGATGAGTCTTGTATAAGGAACCTTTGACCCTGACTGTGCTGATAGCAGTCTTTAAAAGGCATAAGATTCTGTAGCCTTCTCCATCTCCAGACATCCTTAACAAAAAGAATCCATGCATATATATATACTTCTTATAAACCATCATCACCAATGAACAGACCACTTATTTACAGCACAATGCATGGGTCCTCATACAGCACATTGGTCGAGCTCAAGCTGCAGGGAAAAAAGACAATGCATACATTTGAATGATGAATGTACACAAGAAAATCATATTCTGTCTACAAATATTTATCCAACAGAACAGCATGATGATTATGTACAGTAAACACAGATTGCAGATTACTTATTCAATATGAATATATTCATTATAATTCATATAACATATATTTTTTTCTCCTAGTGGGCAAAACTAGTCTTTCATGGGTTCTAAGCCAAAATTTTCTAAAATAAGATAAATGTAAGTATTTATTTTTTAATGCCCTGAACAATTAAGGGGTGCTGTTTTTCAAATATAGAACACCTTGGCCATAGGTTAAATAAAGCTAGCAGAGAGAATCTGAAGTCACAGCTTCTCATATCCACATGTCATCAGGGAGACTCAGTCTGAAGGAGGAAGGAGATACAAACACCATTGTGGCTATAGGGATGTAAAGGCAAAACAATATGATTAGAAGGAGATGAAATACTTTACAAAACCCAGTTTAATGGGATAACAGAGAAGCTCTTGGGTAAGAAGTTTCTTCCCCATGCCACTTTTTGGTTTCATGTCCCCTAGCTTAATCACAAATAAGGGGGAATGATTACAGTCAAAGTAACAGTAAGGAGGCAGGGGAGAAGGGCACTTCCAGGTCACATACCCAAATTCCAGCACAGCAAAAAAACAAAGTATACTTTAGCCACCACTAAACAAGGGAGCCCTTGCAAAAACTTGAAGATTTTCTGTCACTTTCCTCTGCCTTCGTAAGTATGTAGGGCTGAATAGTTAACTTCCACTGCCTTACTCACTTCTAGTAATTGGGCTACTTATTTGGCTTTACGGACACTGGAAGACACTTTTCAAACTTTATTTAGCTACATTACTAAATTTTTGTGAAATGTATTTTTCCGTGTATTTATTGGTTGTTTGTTTCATTCTTATTTTTTTCTGTACTTTGCTTACAGAAAACAACATGTAAGCACTAATTCTCTGCAAATGAATGCAGACATGAGCATATATGTATTACGGAATGTATTCACAAGAACAGAACCTGGCAGAATTTTATTTCATAAAACATTATGAAAATTAAAACCTTTGGCATATTGGACATATGAGATGAAAAACATATATGCCTTCTCCTTCATGCTAGGCGTACCTGTCCAGATCAAGGTCACAGAAGTTTCACTGCCTCCTTCTGAGCTTACTTCCCTAGCACACAAGCAGATACGTGGGAGGAAAGAGGGGTGAGTCAGTTTGACTCAGATTTTTTTTGTGATTTTATGTCACTATTGCAGCTGGAAAGAAGACTTTCATGGCTCATCAGAAGTTCCTTCGTGTCAAATGACAAGCTGTTTGGGAGAAGCTAGCTGTGTATTTTACTAATCGATTCTTAGCAGACTGAAATTTTCCATAACCACCAAATCTAGCAGAGTCTGACATAATTTCTGACTCTCAGTGCTGTCTATGCTGGCGCTGACTCCTTAGCTCAGAGACCACCCTGAACACCCTATAGCCTACACAAAATTTTCTCTCCTTGGAGAGACATTTTAAACTCAAGATTTCTAGGGATGTCAGCTACCACTAGCATTAATTCTGACAGCTCCGGATATCCATATCATTCAGGTAAATGTCTTCTGTAAGCATTGCTATGTTCTGAACAGAAGAACCAGTTATTCATCATGTTTTGGTGCTTTACTGCCTCAGGGCTGCTTGCATGGCATTACTGCTTTAACTTCCAAAAGCACGTTTTATCTGAAAGATGCATTTTAGCTTTTTAGTTTTTAAACAAACTAAATGAACAACTTTAAAACTAATCTTTCTCTTGAATGTTGTACATAGAATAAATTATTTTGGGGGTGAGACTTTTAATAATAGTATTCAACCAGGGAAATGTATAACAAATGTGAGGACAGAAAAAAGAGCATGCTAGATGAGAGAATCCAGAAACAAGTTAAATATTTAAAACTAAAATTCTCATTGTATAAATAAAACATTACATGATTAAACAGAAAATATCTGTTTACTTTTTACTCATTGAGCTCTATTTGAGAAAACTTGATGCTCTGAAATCCTGATGCACAAATCTCTGTATGTTCATGTGTTTTAAGCCCAGGCCATAAATCAGAACCGTGCAGTCTACTCCCCCCCTCCCCCACCCCGCCTTTTCTTCCCCTCGCTCCTGAAGGTATGGGAAAGAGGATCAAAAGAATGCAACTCCCACGGGTTGAGATAAGAACAGTTTAGTAACTAAGGTATAACACAAATCACTACTGCTACCACCAATAATAATAATAATGATAAGGGAAATAAGAAGGGAAGAAAATATAATACCACCCGCTGATACCTAGCCTGACCCAGTAGTGCCAGCCCTTCTGGGGAACTCTCAGTTACATCCTGGGCATGACATGCTGTGGTATGGAATACCCCTTTGGCTAGTTTAGGTCAGGTGTCCTGTCTCTGCTTCCTCCCAGCTTCCCCTCCTCCCTGGCAGAGCATGAGACTCAGAAAGTCCTTAATCAAACTAAACATTTGAGCAGTAACTAAAAACATCGGTTTTATCAGCACTGTTCCCAGGCTGAAAGTCAAAAACACAGCACTGCACCAGCTACTCAGAAGGACAAAAAATGACTGCTACTGCTGAACCCAGGACATCATGGCAGTGGACTACAACCACCTAGTAAAATCCATAGTTGCAAGATCAAATCTCCCTTGTAATAGTCAGATGAAGGCAGAGAGAATCCAGTGAGTAGAGTGGATAGAATTTTATCTCCCCAGACCATTATGGGCTTAAAAGTAAAGCTTAAAAAAACAATCAAAAGCAAAGATATAAAGAAAATTAAGAATCCTTTCTGAGAAGGCAGAAATATATATATACCCACAGAAAAGGTATGCCAGCAGAAAATAGGGATTTGTTGTTGAAAACATTACTTGAGCATTTTACAGAGATAGAAAATATCTCAAATGATATAATAGACTGTAAATCAAGGCAGTTACTATATTTTAACGTTTCTAAGAATGAACATTTTGTTACAAAATTTGAAAGTGACAATAAATTAAAAATTCCACCCCATAACATTTTTCAGTCATTTAAAAAGTCCCATTCCTAAGCTTTCCAGCTTACATATTTCCTTAAGAACACCCAGCCAGAAAGTTAGAGATCAGCATATATATAACTTATTTAGAATTGAGAAAAAAAAAATGCATAGAACAAACTCAGCATAATGGACAGATTCAGAGAAATCATAGCTAAGGCTAGACTTCAAAGGTATGCAAGTACATAAGGCAGAAAAGCCACAATGTGGTACTCAGACATCAGTAATATTTACAGTGATAGTCTGTAGTTAACAAAGGACAAGAAGCCATTTGAGAACCAATGTAGCCAGGTTAGAGGAACTAATATATTTAATTTAATTTAGTTTGTGTTTCAGCTTTTTGCATTTTCTCTCTTCTTGTTAATACTTAAGAAATGACTGCGTAAAAAAGCAGAGTCATCCACAGATAATCTGCTAATGGGTAGGATGCCATTAAGCTCAATCTCTGATGTAGTTATTAATGTGGATCTCAAGAAGGCATTGAACAACGACTTACTTGGAAAACTGATTCTACGTTACAAAATTTATGATAGATGGGCCTTGTTTTCTCTGAACAGTAGATACATTTTTCCTTTGCCATAATACAATACACTTCCCCCCTCCCAAAAAAAAAAAAAAAAGAAAAACCAAACCCCAAAACCTATACACGAAGAAAAATCATCTGTCAAAAGAATACCTGAAGAAGGATTTGTATAAAGGAAATGTTCCAAGCCTCAAGGAGATGATGGCACAACATTACTTTAACTCACCTTTATCTGCCAATGAAATAATGAACACATAAATGAATGAACAATGATAAAGTTACTGCAGACCCAGGAAGGATCCTATTTTAACCTCAGATTGAAATATTCTTTATTTAATTTTCTTCCTGGGAGAAAAATCATACTTCTTATGCCAAAATCCCATATAAATCTATTGTAGAACTGCAGTACAATGGAGTTAAAATTTAGGTATGTTTATTCTAATTTACTTTTCACTGAAATCCCTCCCTAGAATAAACCTGTGAACACCTAGGAGACTGTCAAAATAGCATACAAGTTACCCTGCTCAGGGCTTTAGTCTAACTGGAAGGCAGTGTGCAGCCCATGAACATTACAGGAGATGCCCTGAGTTCTCAGTGTCCAAGTGGGCATATTAAGAACTTTGGGTCAACTGCTGAGGTGAGTAGCTGGAGAGAGGAGGCCTTCAACACCAGAGCGGGGGCAAGCTCAGCGTCCAGGAGCCTCAACTCAGAGCGACAAGAGCCACCGAGGCGCGCTAGCCCTGACTGGTTAAAAACTTGCCCCACGGAGCGCGAGCGATCAGGAGCGCGGCGAACAGAGCAGGCAAACAGAGCAGGTCGAGGCAGTTTGCGCGGCAGTTTGCGCAGGCAGGCGAGCTGGATGGTGAGCACTCGTTGCATGACCAGGACCCACTCTGGAAGCTGTGCTCTGGCTGCCCCAGTGGTGGTCAGCGTAGGCACCCAAACAGAGCCGATGAGAGGGGAGGCTGCAGTGCAGACTTTGGGGTGTAGAGAGTGCCTGCACTGGTCTGGTGAGGGAAAGGTACACAATGGGCAGGGCTGCACTCGGTGCTCCCTGGTGGAGGTCCTCCTGCAGCAGGTGGCTGCGCTACAGGAAGCTATTAATAGGCTACAAGATGTCAGGGAAGCTGAGAGGAAGTAAGAATGCTTGCTCCAGGCCCAAACTGTGCAAGGGGCTCAAGCTTCCCCTCTACCTTATGAAGGAAAGAAGGAGGTCGTTGACCCAGGAAGCTGGGAATTAGTGACAAAAAAAAAAAAAAAAAGGAGGAAAAGGACCATTAAAAGCAAGGGACCTCCTCCTAAATCTGCTGTCCCCGCACAGAACCACTTTGCTGTCCTGCAGGGGGCTCATGAGGAAACACCCTCACACCAGAAACAGCTGGCTGGCGCACTGGTAAAGAAGATCCCTACTGGTGCTGCCAGGAAAACGTGGCGGGTCGTAGTGGTAGGGGACTCTACTATGAAAGGGACAGAAGCACTCATCTGTCAGCCTGATCTGGTCTCAAGGGAGGTGTGTTGCCTACCAGGGGCACAGATCAGGGATGTGGCAGAGAGGCTGCCTGCTCTGGTAAGCCCCATGGACTATTATCCACTTCTAGTGATACATGTGGGTGCTAGGGATATAGACAGTAGTAGCCTGGAGAACATAAAGAAGGACTACAGAGCCGTGGGAGAGGTGGTTAAGGGCTCTGGAGCTCACACAGTCTTTTCGTCAACTCTCCAGGATACAGGGGAGGACCTAAAAAAAGCTAGGAGCATTAGCCAGGTTAATAAATGGTTAAAAGGGTGGTGTCATAGTCAGGGGGTTGGGTGTCTTGAACACGGGACCCAAGTTGTAGGCCAGGTCTAGTGGGGGCTGGTGGACCTAGTGCAAGCAGTTTTGGTAGGAGGCTTGCCAGGCTGGTCAAGGAGGCTTTAAACTAGATGTGTTGGGGGAGGGGGGCATCATTCCATCCCAACACACCCAGTCAGTTGCCAGCACCTATAATAAATGCTCGGAGAAATGTAGATACATTCCAGCCTCTCCAGCCAATGAGCCGGCTTCATTTGGAGCTCGGCTCAGATGACTCCATACAAACGCCCATAGCATGGGGAACAAACAAGAGGAATTAGAGATGTGTGCTTGTCTACAGCGGTATGATATAATAGGCATCACAGAAACATGGTGGGATTGCTCTTATGACTGGAGTGTTGGGATGGAAGGTTACAGGCTTTTAGAAAAGACAGGGCTGGCAGGCGGGAAGGGGAGTTGCTCTTTATGTTAGGGATAGGCTGAAGAGCATGGAACTCTGCGGACAAGTGATCAGTCAACAGAGAGTTTGTGGGTCAGGACAGGTGATCAGTTAACAGAGAGTTTGTGGTTAAAGGGAGAATAGTGGTGGGAGACATTACTGTGGGGATCTGTTACAGACTGCCTGATCAAGGAGAACCTGCGGATGAAGCACTCTATAGACAGATAGGAACAGCCTCACACTCACAGGCCCTCGTTCTCATGGGAGACTTCAACCACCCTGATATCTGTTGTAATGACGGTACAGACTGGCACAAGCAATCCAGGAGGTTCCTCAACTGTGTGGAAGATAATTTCCTTCTGCAAGTAATAGAGGAGCCAACAAGGAAAGGTGCCATGCTTGACCTCGTGCTCACCAACAGGGAAGGGCTCGTTGGAAATGTGATGCTCCAGGGCAGCCTTGGATGCAGTGATCACGAGATGGGCAAATTAAAGATCCTCAGGACAGTGACAAGAGTGTGCAGCAAGCTCACTGTCCTGGACTTCAAAAGAGCAGACTTTGACCTCTTCAGGAACCTGCTTAGTAAGGTTCCATGGGATATAGCCCTAGAGGGCAGGGAGGGCCAAGACTCTTGGTTGATATTCAAGGATCACGTGCTACAAGCTCAGGAGTCTTGCATGCCAACTAGAAGGAAGTGCAGGAGGAGGGCCAGGAGACCTCCTTGGATGGATAAGGAGCTCCTGAGGAAAATTCAAATGAAAAAAAGAAGCTTATAAAATATGGAAGCAAGGACAGGTGGCCTGGGAAGAGTACAGGGATGTTGTCTGGGAAGATAGGGACCAGGTTAGGAAAGCCAGGGCCCAGTTAGAATTAAACCTGGCTAGGGATGTTAAGGATAACAGGAAGGGATTCTACAGGTACGTAGCAAATAAAAAACAGAGTAGGGACAACGTAACCCCCCTCAGGAAGCTCTTGGGAGAGCTAGCTACACAGGATTTGGAGAAGGCTGAGGTTCTGAATGACTTCTTTACCTCGGTCTTCACTAGCAAAGGCTCTGACCACACCACCCAAGTCTTGGAAGGCAGATACAGGGACTGTGAGAATGAAGAACTTGGGCCCACTGTAGGAGAGGAACTGGTTCGAGACCATCTTAAACACCTGAACACACAAAAGTCCATGGGTGTGGAGACAGTGTTCTCACAGGAGAATGGATAATTGGTACATAAACTGAATAATCCTGAAAGATACAGCAAGGCCGTAAGAGGCCCGAGGAAGCTTAAGCAAGCAAGATAAGAAGAAGCTGTAATTCACTGAGTTAAGGAGAACTGTGGACTGTTGGCAGCTTTCAAGGTCAAGTTCTCACACCTGTGCTTAAACAATTATGCGTTAGTCACTAAGGATCTTCAAGACATGCATCCAATCATAATATGCCAAATCACTGTAAGTGCCTGTAAGAAATGGTATATAAGGAGTTAAAGCTTTGCAATAAATTGGCATTCACTGATCACATTGATCGTTCCTGTGTTGTCAGTGACTCCCACGTCGACACATGGGTCCTGATGAAATCCATCTGCGGGTCCTGAAGGATCTAGCAAATGAAATTGCTAAGCCACTGGCCATCATATTTCAAAATTCATGGCAGTCATGTAAAGCTCCCAACTACTGGAAAAAGGGAAATATAACCCCCATTTTCAAGAAGGGAAAAATGGATGACCTGGAGATTACAGATCAGTCAGTCTCACCTCTGTGCATGGAAAATCTTGGAGCAGATTCTCCTGGAAGGCATGCTAAGCACATGAAAATTAACAAGGTGCTTGATGACAGCCAGCATGGCTTCACTAAGGGGAAATCATGCCTGACCAAATTCGTGGTCTTCTATGATGGGGCTACAGAACTGACCGGAAGGGGTAGAGGAATTTATGTCATCTGCCTGGACTTGTGCAAAGCGTTCGACACTGTCCCACACAGCATCCTTGTCTCTAAATTGGAGAGACATCAATTTGATGGATGGACCACTTGGTGGATAAAGAACTGGCTGGATGGCCACACACAAAGAGTTGTGGTCAATGGCTCAATGTCCAACTGGAGACCTGTAACGAGTGGTGTCCCTCAGGGATTGGTGTTGGGACCGGTCTTGTTCAGTATCTTTGTCGCTGACATGGACAGTGGGATTGAGTGCGCCCTCAGCAAGTTTGCCGATGACACCAAGCTGTGTGTTTCGGTTGATACGCTGGAGGGAAGGAATGCCATCCAGAGGGACCTTGGCACGCTTGTGAGGTGGCCTGATGCCAACCTCATAGAGTTTAACCATGCCAACTGCAAGGTCCTACATCTGGTTTGGGGCAATCCCAGGCACAGGTACAGGTTGGGCAGAGAAGAGATTCAGAGCAGCCCTGAGGAGAAGGACTTGCGGTGCTGGTCGATGAGAAAATGAACATGAGCCGGCTTCAGTGTGCGCTTGCAGCCCAGAAAGCCAACCATATCCTGGGCTGCATCAAAAGGAGCGTGATCAGCAGGTCAAAGGAGGTGATCCTGCCCCTTCACTCTGTTCTTGTGAGACCTCACTTGGAGCATTGTGTGCAGTTCTGGTGTCCTCAACATAAAAAGGACATGGAACTGTTGGAACAAGTCCAGAGGAGGGCCATGAGGATGATCAGAGGACTGGAGCACTTCCCCTATGAAGATAGGCTGAGAAAGTTGGGGCTGTTCAGCCTGGAGAAGAGAAGGCTATGTGGAGACTTCCAGTATCTGAAGGGGGCCTACAAGGATGCTGGGGAGGGACTCTTCATTAGGGACTACAGTGATAGGACAAGGGGTAACGGGTTAAAACTTAAACAGGGGAAATTTAGATTGCATATAAGGAGGAAATTCTTTCTGTTAAGGTGATGAGGCACTGGACTAGGTTGCCCAGTGAGGTTGTGAATGCTCCATCCCTGGCAGTGTTCAAGACCAGGTTGGACAAGGCTTTGGGTGATATGGTTTAGTGTGAGCTGTTCCTGCCCATGGCAGAGGGGTTGGAACTTGATGACCTTAAGGTCCTTTCCAACCCCAACTATTCCACGATTCTATGAAATGAAATCTGCAAAATCGTGTATGCTAAACACTGAGCTAACACATTGCAAAACAGTCAAGAGTAATGGGACAACTAAACATAACAGAGGGTAGGGGCCAGCTTCATCATCTTGCAGGGAACAGCCTGTATAATAACTAATCTCTGGAGTCATTCTGGCTCAGTCTCTGGTACAAGGATGCTTTGATGCAGGTGAAATAGGAGAAAAGGAGAAAGCCCTCCATCTGCTGTATTTGCATTTCTTGGAGAAAGAAAAGATACTGAAAATGTCTGGTACCAGAGATGTAAAACTGGAGTTCTGCACCACAAAATCCATTCACCAGAGGACTTTAGAACAGAAAAAGGGAAGCACTGTTCACATGGTTTAATCACCCTCTTCAATGCTTACACTCTAAAAGCCTGTAGGGTTTAAGCCTGACACTGTGTTATTTAGGCATATACTGGCTTACCTGGTTTTTGGCACTTGCAGCAATCAAGGTTTAAGCACATCTATGCATGCCCTAGTGGGTACCAGTGTGACTGTAAGATGTTCTCAAAGAAAATTAATAAAACTTCAGACACGGCAGAAAGAATGGGATTATTTTTTTATTTTTTTTTAATTTTATGATTCTGAATACAGGTTGTGAAAGCAGAAGCTAAAATGCTTAGCTTTGGGTATTCAGCTGCTGGACCTTACTTGGTATTTCTCCGTTAGATGCATCTGACATAGGAAAAGTATCCACTAATTCCTTGACCATCCAGCACACAAGTCTCAACTGAATGACTTTGAGTGGCCATATGTTATTTTGTAGACTGACCCTGAAAAGAGCCAAACAAAAAGAGCCATATCAAGCAGCAGAAACTCCTGCAGCCTTGATGGGATGTAACCAAAGCTCACCACATGTGCAGAAACAGTACCATTACTTGAACTGCTAGCATGAGCAATTCCCCTATGTATCTTTGGCACATTATAACTCACCACAAAAACATAATCTTACATAAGCTACAGGCTGAGCAGAGAATAGATTCAGAGCAGCCCTACGGAGAATGACTTGGGGGTGTTGGTTGACAAGAAACTGAACATGAGCTGCCTTCAGTGTGCGCTCGCAGCCCAGAAAGCCAACCGTATCCTGGGCTGCATCAAAAGGAGTGTGATCAGCAGATCAAAGGAGGTGATCCTGCCCCTCTGCTCTGCTCTCGTGCACTCTGAGCACTATGTGTAGTTCTGGTGTCCTCAACATATAAAGGACATGGAACTGTTGGAACAAGTCCAGAGGAGGCCATGAGGATGATCAGGGGACTGGAGCACCTCCCGTATGAAGACAGGCTGAGAAAGTTGGGGCTGTTCAGCCTGGAGAAGGGAAGGCTGCGTGGAGACCTCATAGCAGCCTTCCAGTATCTTAAGGGGGCCTACAAGGATGCTGGGGAGGGACTTTTCATCAGGAGCTGTAGTGACAGGACAAGGGGTAATGGATTTCAGCTTAAACAGGGGAAGCTCAGGTTAGATATAAGGAAGAAGTTTTCTACTGTGAGGGTGGTGAGGCACTGGAATGGGTTGCCCAGGGAAGTTGTGAATGCTCTGTCCCTGGCAGTGTTTAAGGCCAGGTTGGACAGAGCCTTGGGTGGCATGGTTAAGTGTGAGTTGTCCCTCCCCATGGCAGGGGGGTTGGAACTAGGTGATCTTAAGGTCCTTTCTGACACTAACTATTGTATGATTCTATGATTCTATAAGTAATAAAATATTGCTAGCAATCAATTCCATGAAGAAAATTATCCTGATGATGCTGGGGTTTGTATTCAAACCCTGGAGTAAGCTGTCCTTGTTTGCTGTGACATTCCCATTTAGTTTGTCCCTTTGCCCTAATCTGTCACAGCTTACAGAGGCTGTCACTTTTCCTTTGATAGTATCTTTGCATGTGATCTCTTATGACTGTGTTTGGGCCATTACAGATGTTCTACAGTATAGAGTCCTGCTGGATTTTTGCTGAGCTATTTTTTATCCTCACTGATGGAATAACAATTTACCATTTGTCCACACATCTTTGCTTTGCAAAAGCATTTCCCAAATTATTCTGGATAACACTTTTCTATCTGAATATTACCACATATCTATGCATTTATAAAAAAAAAAAAAATCATTTTACTTCAGACAGGACACACAGGACTGAGGGTATTATTTTAACTTCCCAGACAGAAGCTCCTGAAATGAAAACTCATTTTTATGAGTTTGTAGTTTGCCTTTTCTATATAGTTTTACATAATGTTTAAAGCTGTCTTTCTGAGCAAGATTACATATTGTCAGGTTTGACATGACAGAATAGATGAACTAGTTTGACCTGCAAAAAACCTGTGAGTCAGACTATATCATTTAGCAATATTGCATTTAAGAGGGAAACTAACACTTATTCCCAAAGCATTATTCTACCAGTTATTATATCTGTAGAACAGAGAAACATTGGAAAGATTTTTTTGTTCATTGAATTTTCCCATGCACTATTTCAGATGGCCTATTAAATTCCTTGTTTGCTCTTATATATCCACAGCACCGCAAAGCTTGTACTATTGGCCTTAGTCCAAACATCGTATCAGCAAACTCTTGGCATTCCCATGAATTACCAGTTATCTGAAACTCTACTAGGAACCTTAGTTCTGTCAACTTTTACCTGGTCAGATAGGAAGGACTTAGCCTTCCCTAAGGCAGTTGCTCACATGGATGTGTGGCAATACCTTGTGTTGTTGTGACCTCTGCTGGAGAAAAGAACAAAGCACATGGATTAAAAAAAAAAAAAAAAAACAGCAACAAAAAAAAAACCCCACACACACAAAAAAAGAAAAAAACAAAGCAAAAAAAAAAAAAACCACAACTACAAAAAAAAGAACCTGGTGTCCTGGGTTCAGCAGTCGTTTTTCTCCTTCTTAGTAGCTGGTGCAGCGCTGTAGTTTTGACTTTCGCCCTGGGAACAGCACTGATAATACCGATATTTTTAATTGGTGCTCAGTGATGTTTAGTCTGACCAAGGACTTTCTGAGTCTCACGCTCTGCAAGGGAGGAGGAGGGGAAGCTGGGAGGAAGCAGAGACAGGACACTGCTTCAGCCGCTGCCGGCTCCTCGGGCTGCTCCTCCTCGGTTCCCAGCAGCCTCACGAAGACGGAGGTGAGGACGAGGGCCAGGTCAGTGAAGAGCAGCCGGATGGCCAGCTACAAGCCCACGGCCACATCCGTCCTGCCCTGCTGCTGGAGCCCACCCATATTACAAGTCATTGCCATAAAGTACAGCGAGACAAGAACCTTAGCCCAAGCCCCACAATTGATAAACACTAACACAGCAAATACCAGCTCTAAGTAAGTTACAACATTCTGAAACTGTGAGACCAAAAGGAACAACTTTGACAGGCAATAAATCGGCATTGTGACGAGTGACTATTAGTCTGGTCAGATCTGTCATTTTCTCAAACCCTTCTTGCACCACACTGGGCGCCAAAATGAACAGTCATGGTTTAACCCCAGACAGACAGCTTGTACACTCACTCCCCCTTCTTGCCCTCCCCCTACTCCCGGAGGGACAGAGAGGCAAATCGAAAAGAAATGCAACTCCCACGGGTTGAGATAAGAACAGTTTAGTAACTAAGGTATAACACAAATCACTACTGCTACCACCAATAATAATAATGATAAGGGAAATTACGAGGGAAGAGAATATAACACCTCACCACCAGCCAACTGATAACTCACCCCACCTCACCTTACCGAGCACCAAACCATACCTCGCAGTCAACTAGCCCTTCTGGGTAACTCTCAGTTACATCCTGGGCATGACGTGCTGTGGTATGGAATACCTCTTTGGCTAGTTTGGGGCAGGAGTCCTGTCTCTGCTTCCTCCCAGCTTACCCTCCTCCCTGGCAGAGCATGAGACTTAGAAAGTCCTTGGTCAGGGTAAACATTACTTTGCAACAGCTAAAAACATTGGTGTTATCAGCACTGTTCCCAGGCTGAAAGTCAAAACACAGCTACCAAGCACCTGCTACCAAGAAGGAGAAAAATGGCTGCTACTGCTAAACCCAGGACAGTGATAAAGGTTGTACAGAAAGGAATTTGACTTGAAATTTGATAATGCAGTATTATTGTAATAGTTTGAAAATTACCTTTACCGAGTAAACAGTATGTTTTATTAAAGGTGAACTTAGTATTGAACATTAAAATGTACAAGATTACATTCTGTCTGCTAAATCAGTATTATGTTATCAATGAGGTGTCAAGCAATTAAGCTGAACTAAGCTAGGAAGCTTTGAAAGCACAGCTTCATGAAGTACAGTAATGAAAAACCTTTACTTAGAGGTACCAAAGAATAAATATCACATTTTCCGTCACAGCAGTCTGATGCTGATCACAGGGTATGAACAACACCTTGTCTTGTTATTGTTATCCATGTTGGCTATTAGATGCTCATTACTGCATATACAGATGCATCCTGAGAACACATTTATTGTTGAAAATCAATACAGCATACAGATCTAACCAAAACTGCCCCAGAATATTTTTATCTGGTGGATTTCTTGCTGTGTCTCTCTCCCATTCATGATGTAAAGTAATCCCACAAAATTAAATACTAAGCCTGCTAATAATGGTAAAGTCTTTAATACCACAGGAAATATTTAGACCTAACAGAACAAGGAACCCTTATAAAGATCTGTGCATGTAGCTATACCTCCTTCTACATTTCAGGAAAACAGACTGCATCAAAACCAGTTTACAACTCGAATTTATTATAACACCCCTTGAAAAACACAGATCACCAAGCAATAAAGCATCTTTAAAAACTGTTTCTTAGCTTATTCTATACACAATCTTTTTCCTAAGGAATAACCACTGTTTTCATATTACGAAATGTTAAGGAACTTTGAGCTACAACCTCTGTGAAAATCAGTTTCTCATGATGGATCAATCCCAGCTTGTAGGAACAGGTTATCTTAAAAGCATGGAAGAACAAGAGAAATGGGGCCCATGCTTAACTGACAGTATTTCTGACTAAAAACATATGCATCTTAAAAATTAATCATGTTAGAAGATTTCAAATTAATAGTTTGAATTACTGTACTTTTCCCGCATGTCTGAAATCCACAGATTAGAAATCTTATCTGAGAAAGATGAAACCATTTACACTGAACTTCACTTATCTCTAAGTTCAAGACTGTCTGCACCCCACATGCAGACATGCCTCCGCCTCCAGTCTGAACATATTTGTCCTCTCCCTTAGTAACAACGTTTCTAGTGTGTGTGAAAAGCCCCTCCCTTGTAGCTATTGCAATCCACTTACTTCCTGATCTGATTATCAGTGCTCAGTGCATACAGAGAACAGCTACCATGGTACTCACTAAAAGTCTGATTGGTTGAATATCCTATCTCCAGCTGATAGCAGGTGCTCATGGAAGCAGTACAAGAGTCAAGGCAAAGTGCACTTTCCCTTGGTTTATCCCCCTAGGTTCTGGCAATTCAGTCAAAGACTGCCTGAGCTGAAAATTATGTCTGGATTGCTGTGTTTTATGGAGATACATGGTCTATACTGGTGGCTTTTGAAAGCCTTTTTCACAGTTTAATTATGCAATTAAAGTTCCAGAATTTAATTATATGGAGGTTGTTTTGTGATGTCTCAGACTTTCATACTGAGATATGGCTATTTTTTCTACTGTACGAAATGGACCTCTACACAAGGTATCTGTATTTCCACAAAACCTATCAGACTAAAGACCTCTTCTACCCTGGACTCTATAGAGGTCAATACAAATACGCAATCATAAATTCACAGAGCAGATTATACAGCATGTATTCTTATGCAGTACAAAGTGTCCCTGTGTCATAACACAATCCTGTAAATATCTGGGGGAAATTGTTGCATAACTGTCTTGTATCTATTCCTCAAATATGTTTTGCTGCACATGAGATATTTCTTCACCACTTTTATTCTTCAAACTTAGTTTTAGTCTTTCAGAATGTACTAAAACTATTACTAGGTAAAAGTTGTCCTGTGATAGGAGTTAATTTTTTTTCACATCAACAGGCAAGAAAATTGCCTTTCTTTCACATTTTAAATACTTTCCCAAAGACTTCAGGCACAGTCATTCAGCTTTTGAAAAGATCCTACTTTTCTCATGTACAATCTGAAATCTTTGGGTAAGCATATCTCACCTGCAGAAGACAAGAAATATGCAGTGTTTGAGCATAACGGACTCTCAGACACTTTATATGGAGCTATGTTTCCAAGTAAAAGATCTTAAGGACACGCTTTCAGGCTTTTAAGAAAATAATTGACTGAATACAAAATGTTATTCATTCTTCTAATAAATAACTTCCAATAAATACCCTTAAGTTTAGTAACCTATTGACACAGACAACACATTTTTGCAATGCTTTCAAATGCAGGAAGACATTAGCAATGTTTCCTTGTGAAGCATCCCATCCTGCAAAAAATGAAGCCCATGAAGCATGGGCATGCACATAAAGATTTACAACAAACACAGGCAGGGCTTTGGGCTTGCAAGTGTGTTTGCATTTACAACTGCTCTTCTATCCTTAAGCATCCTTCATCATATCACAGTGTTCTTCGAGCTCTTTATCTGTAGTTGGGAGGGCCCCTAGGCATTCCTGGCTGCACGCCTGGGAAGCGTGCATTTCCAGGTGGACAGCCTGGCATTCCATATCCCCTGGGGGCTGGTGGCCTTGTGACGGCTAGGGATGGGGGAGGAAGGTTTCCTCCTCTGCTCTGTGGGAGATAGTGGCCATTCAGGTCAGGGCCTTGATGCTGGGGTGCCTGAGAGGAGCTGGCTTCTTGTGGCTGTCCCGTCTTCTTCGCTTCATTGCCAACTTGTCCTTTTTTGTTGTCTGCAATGTGTTTGAGAACAGGATTAAAATATGAACATGCAAAACAGAAATTCCCAAGGAGGCAAATCCTGCAGTCCACCCCAGCCTGTGGTGGAAAGTCGTGGTCCTCCCCTGCCAACAGCCTGAAAACAGGGTAATGCACCTTCACAATCTTTGATCCTATTTTCCCTCCAGTCCTTTTTGACTCGTGAAAGAGAAACAGCCTGTGAGAATATTCAGGACAGACTGAAATCTGCCTGACCACGCTAGGCTTTCTAATGACAATTGCTACCATACTTAGTTCTCACTACCCCTTCTCCCACTGAACATGGGAGAGTGGATAAACGCTATCCTGAGCAGCCCTGGATCAATGAAATACAAGAGGGAGGCACAAGGACCCACCTGATTTGTGATGGGTAAGAGGGACCAATGACATTCAGACCAGGTTTTAACTGTTGGTTGGCGGCGGGTTTTTTTCCAGGCTGTGATGTTGTTACTCATAGCTCTGCTACAGGATTTTTTCCTTAGGCATTGCCTGGTATGGAATAATGTTATAGTGTTTCTTAAACGAACCAAAGAAAGCAAGATGGACTGGATCTTGAGCTAATAATTGTGATTCAATATTATGAATACCTTTCAGGAGACTATGGCAAAGGAAGCAGTCATGGCAGTGAAGCAGAATATGGCCTGGCATACATGAATTTCTGAGTTCGAAACAGTCCTTACCTTGGTTTGAGGTGGATTCATCTTGTTTGCCTCCTGTTTGCTGTGGTGGTTCTGTTTCAAATGGATTTTCATCTTGTTCGTTTGATTTTTGTGCCTTTTGTTTATTTCTTCTTTTATTTTCTTCTGCTTGCTAGTGATGGGGAGAGAGAAAGGGCATCTTTCAGTGATCTGAACAGCCTCTCTGATATTTAGTAAAACAAAAAATCAGTAATTCTATAATCCTTACACTTTGTAGCTTCTTTTTAAGTTCCAAGTTTGCTTCCTTGTAGGATTTGGATGTAGCGTTGAGATAATAAATACTCAGGCTAAATTTAAAACAAAATAATTCCTTTTTAGGCAATGTTTTAAATATAAAGACTCTTGCAACATTCCTATAGCAACAACTACAGTTGTGCTAATATAAAGCCAGTATCTTTTCCTCATTTATCATGCCTAATTAGTACTAGTATTTTGACAATAAGCAATATGCTTCCCCACAGAATGAAGAAAGCAGGGGGAAAAAACATTGAAAAAAAAAATTACCATCTTCCAATACCTACATTCCATTTTATAGTAGCTAAGGAAGGTCTATCATAAAGCTATTCCTGATTATGCCCTGTATTTTTCTTCTTTTTTTTTTTTTTTGAGGTTTTCTGTATTTATTTTTATTATCTATGCCTGTGACCATTTCAGGAAAGGAAAAGTACTCAAAAAAAAAAAAAAAAATCAGTCGGAATTGACCATGTGTTTCAGAGGACAGCCTGGATTCTTTGTTTTTCTAGCTATGGTTATAGTAGAATATGTTGTTAAGTGAACCTTTGCAAAAGTTAATCTCAGAATTTCATTTTGCTTATGCAAAATCCTTCTTCACTTTCTGTTGTATTCTGTAATCTTCTCTATATTTATTGGCAGTTCGGCAATGAAGGTTTAAATCCCAGCTCATCTCTACATAGAATTGATTTTTAGATCAACAGTATGCTAAATAATCCTATATATGTATACAGAGTTTTAAAATGCCTTTAAAAGCAGGACTTACTACTGTCTCTAAGAAAGGCTATTCCCGAGTCATTATTCTTTGCTAGGTACCAAGTGACTTACAAAAAAATCTCTCCTGGCCCTATTTCATAAAGTCTCCAACACTCTGTCTCATACCCCTGCCCCAACAGCACAGAGGACATTGTTTATCAAAGAAAGACCAAGGCACTGAACAACGGACACATTGAACATTACTGAGAAATAACTCTGCTTCATGCTGAATGATCATGTTTCTATTGAACTTGTTAAGGATTTAAGATGTGCTATTCTGCCTGCTGGGCAAGCTGATCAAAGTCACAGAACTTCAGATCCCCCATAGGCTTTTGCATTTTAATATCTTTTCCATTATTGTAGTAACAACAGCATTTTTGAACAGCAATAATAAAAACAAAAGAAAGCCACTGAACACAAAAGAGAGATTACCCTTTGTGTAAAGGCACATTAATTATGATCAAATAAAAGGCTCATGAATTTTTCAAGTCCCTCACCACAGGGCAATCAGCACTGTATTTGATTAGATATTCAGGCAGTGAAGATCCAGAGTTGAAAAAAAAAGCAAGCTTTGAGTTAATATTCCATACGTACACCATCAGCAATATAAAAGGTAGGACGAGTCCAGGGTTAGAGGCATAACCAAACACCTTCCCAAACCAGGAAGGGAAGTCATGCTCCAAAGTTTCTGATATGACTTCAAACATTCTAGTCTTCCCACTATTAAATAGAAAATTTAACAACATGTCACATACAAATATGATGGCAAAGTCAATGCAGTAGTATGCATATATAGGTTAATCACACCACATCAAACCTGGGAAAGGGACAATAAACTAAATGTTAACATTATTTAAAACACTCTGAAAGGAATGTTATTTAAAGTAGCATCAATGATGTTATCATTGCTCTGACAAATGCAAGCAATTTTCTGTCTTATCAGAATTTTTGGCTTTTCATGTAATTCTTCATCTTAGGTGACTGTGACTACTGCAGGTGGCTAGACACAATCTCCCAGATATTTTGCATTGGCCAAAGTTAATGTGACAACACTTCTTTTCCTTTAGAAAGTGCACTGGGGATAATGTAGGTATCATTGTATTCACAACAGTAATGTATTATTCAAAGTTTTCATTGGAATCAGGATGTCTCTTTTACTATTCTTCTTGCCTTGCTTTCATAATACTTTGGTCAAACCAAAGACTAAAGTATTTTAAAATTTTAATTTCATATCTTGACTGTTGGGTGCTCATTATAGTTGCCTGTTATACTACCTCACAAGCAAAGGTGGTGAAAACAGCCCTGGACTTCCTGGGTAGTGTGCACAGAAGAAAATGTGGCAACATCTAAACTAGATTGAATACAAGGCACACATTTGCACAGGCAACGCCGGACTAAGTTTTTAGAAGGGACTAATGAACATGAAGGTCTTGAAGACTTCAGAACAAGAATCAGCTTCACAGTGGTAGTACAGACACATGAAATACTGTGTCAGTTGGAGAGAGTCACAACAGTCAAAGGCTGCACCACTATACATTTAGCACACCACCATGTGTTCTGGTATGCCACTCCCATGCATATGCAGACATTTCATGAAAGCCATGAGCTTCAAGCCAGCAGACCAGAGGTGTATAATAAGTTACTGCTCTCCTCCTAAAGAACAGTTTCTAGTGTAATGACATTTTTTTACATTACAACTATCTAAAATAAAGATTTGCTATTCTACACTTCAAATAAACTTTCTACACAGTTTTCTAGGATTCCAGCTTCAGGAATTATCCACAATGAGAAATGTGACACAATTAAGCAGTCTATCAGGTGCTAACACTTATTATAGAAGCTGCATCATTCGTTGTGATGTGATAAGGCAGTTCATTACAACAATAGCGAAAGACGGATTTAAAACACAAAAAACCTGAAAGGACCACAGTCAAAAGATGGTGGGATGGAGACAATGGTGTACACAGCAGGCAGTGTGGAGAGAAAGAGGATGAAAAGCAGCATGGCCATATAGAAGTTATTGGATCTGGAAGCCTTGAAGACCCTTTCTTGGGGGACATTGCAGCACATCACTGCCCAGCACTGAAGGTACATCGAAGTGTGGAGGCGGAACACGTTGATGGCTGGGAGACATGGAGCATAGAAAGATCCCATCCTACACAAAAAAAGGCAAATTAAAAAATGACCGCTTTGTTGTTGGACTCTCTTTTCCTAGATATGCCACCCAGTCACTATGTCAATGCACCTTGCAGCCATGTGCACCGTGCACTCAGAAATCAAGTTCATGAAACCATCATTGTTTTGGTTGTTTTTTTTTACTGATCATGTCTCTTCAGTCTTGCTTTAAGACAAACTGGAGACCTATGGAGCTAATTCTCCATATGAACTTTTTGTTTCAAATTTGCAAAGCCCTCTTTCTGTGCAAATTAAGTGATCACCTGATGAAATATTATCCACTCCTACTTTGCTCCTTCAATTCAAGTAGCATCTCAGTTGTGTTGTAAAAGAAAATCTAACAGCTTTGAAGCTAGGTATTACCAAAACAATTTTGTTTTTTCTTGTTTTTTCCTTGGTACGTATGGTTGCAATGTTATGGCACTGAAACAGTTACAACCATTTTATTTTATCACACCTTGTTTCTTGTGCCACGCTGACTGAAGGGCAATTACTTTCATTTGTCTGGCCAAAAGATACAGATCGTAAAATACTGGGAATCTACTTTTTCCTTAATCTACAGCCTCTTTCTTTGTTGCATTTCTGTGTCACTTCTTTGACATACACTCAAACTTTGGGCTTTATGGGAGTAAGAGTTTTGACCAAGCAGAAAGTCTGATACCAAAGTCATTTTAAAGGAGAAAAATTGAGCCATAGCAAGGGTTAACTTTGAGAAGCCAACAGTCCTTGAGGAGGATAATTCCTGAGGAAGACCGAGTATCTTGCATGACAACTATACACACAGGCATTCTTTACAACTCCTGTAAAGTCCAAAGCCAGGATGCAACATAGACCTCTTATCCTCTACAGCTAAGAACTAATACTGCAGCAGCAGCATTTTATACACATTCACATGCTTGCACAGATAAGAGTACATACATTTAAGAGTTTTTTCCACAGGACACATGGGAGAAGAGTGGTAAGGTATTCTGAAAGGCTGAAATTCAAAGCAAAACAGTACTGGCTAGGTGTTTGCTGTAGCTAGCTACCAGTACAAAATATTCATCTTTGCAGCTTTTTAGTGGTTGATTTTACTGGCTCACTGCAAAATCCTGATGCATCTGATCCAATAATCTTAGCTCAGAACTGGTTTTGAAGTGGTCCCGCTGATTGTAGTATACCATAGTTTGATATATACTACATTACACTTCCATCAAAGTAAAGTCATGGGACAGGACCAGCATTTCAGAAGAAACTTTCATAGATATAGCAGTCCTGAAGATGCAGCATGCTTTGCCACACCTACCAGATCATGCCTTGGTTAAAGATCAGTCCCAGCACATTTCCACTTATATCAAACTCAGAATATGATGGCTGAAAGAAATAATACAGATGCTTTCATTAGGCTTGAACTAAGACTTTTAAGATGATTTACAGTAGATTAAACCTGTTCAGCATACTGGCATTGTGATGTAAGGACTCTTGTTGCATCTTACCAGTGGATCATGAATCAAATTGATATGACTCAAGACCAGCAGGCAGACTTTAACACAGCTTGTGGTATTTTACTGGAAAAATTTTTGAGACATCTTTGGAGAAGGTACTAATGGAGAATTAAAAATACTTCTGAGTAGTAGGTAAATTGCAAAAACAAGTATTCATAAATGTGCCATTGGAGTGGTTAGTGGTGGTCAGTCTCTGTGCTCCCTGACACGGCACCAGCCATGAGGCTGCTGTGATTTAATTCTCATTTGAATTATAACAGTACCTTTCACATTTTAAGTTACACTGTTGAAGAATTCCTATTAAACATTGACTGATGTTGCCAGTCATTGTATTCCCTACTTAAAAATGATATCTTATTTCTTACTTGAGTATGTTTGTTTGATTCTAATTTTTACTTCAAATCAGCTATTGAGTGTTGTTATCACTTTGTGGAAGAAAGCACAGTATCGTGAATTTTTGTTTCCAGTATAGACACAACAGATAATTCTTTAGTCTTGTATTTCTGAACTATCCATCTGACCCTTTCATTTTGGCATTTCAAACATGTAATCATTTCCACATCTCTTCTTCTACCTTATTTACTAGTCTCTAATTCATGAACACTTCCACCTGCAAACACTGAATACACTGCATTTGTCCAGTGACTGAAATAATCACACACTTGTGAGTTTGTGCAGACATGAACCAGAACAAAACTTTCTTGTCAGAAATTGTAGCTGTAAAGTTTTGCTTTCCAACTAAATGTCTGCTTTGGGCATATTATTCATGTGGCTTTGCACTGTCACAATTCTGATTTAATCAGCTTTCTCAGAAAGTTTTGCTACACCATAGTTGGTGACTTACATGATCACCTCAGTAGGTAGACAAAAAGATCATGGATAATGTGTATCTACCAGTTATTAATTATGTGGATGACTGCTAGAGAAAGGAAGGTGCATGACATACAAAACCAACTATTAACTTATGGCTGAAGCAAGACAAAATTGTTCTATTAAAATCACCAGTTAAAATCACAATTTTGAATTATATTATGTTATATTGTTAGAGAGTCCCTACACTCCTCCTCTGTATTTTTGTATATGTACAGATATATATGTATATGTTTATAGCAAACTGCTATGTTTATGTTGCATCTATTTAAGAATCTACTTCTATATGAGGATAGATTAAATAGATTACTAGTATTCAACGGGAAATTTGTTGACTAAGGAGAACTGTATGGAAAGAATATAATAACTGGCATGGAGAGATGAATAGGATCATACATAATCAAATAATGTGTGACAGTTCTTCATAACATAGGGGCTAGCATTAACAAATAGTCTGAAATTTCTTTTTTAAACAAACAAAAAGAAGTGGTTTTCCACAAAAAGTGCAAGTTAATTTCTGGAATTCTTTGCCAAAGGACATTTTGGTTGTCAAAAGACTTAGGCTGAAAATTAATGGATAATAGGTATATCATGGCCACTAATCACAGAGATACAGGTAGATCTACTTCCCAGGGAAGATTTTAAGCTCAGATAATTCCAGAAATTTAACAATTTCCAGTTTTCATTTTCACTTCTGGGTGATGTTTCATTCAGCTTACTGGACCTGAGGACCTAACAGACCAAACCATTGAAGCCACTCTTGTAAAATGCCAAATAAAAATGTCAGTAATAAATTTGTTTCACCATCCCTTACAAGCAGACGTGTTGTTGACACTTTGAGAACAAAAATACATCATGGAAATAAGCATCCTCTTGTTGCTAGATAAACATGCCACAGCTTCCTTTAAGAGTGTTAAAGCCCTTGTGTGTGGGCTGTGAGTTTCACTCTCACTGCTTATCACCTCTATGCATGTTCTTTACTTTGTGTATGGATGAATGATGAGAAGGATGGTATCTGTGCAGCTTTTCATTCCAGGCTCTTAATTAAAGCTCTTTCCTTTTTAGGCTCTGTTCTATTGATTCAATTACTGTATTATATACTATTAACATCCCTAATGGTAACAAAAAACAAAGAGCAAAAAATTAAGTCTGAAGTGTTAATGGATGAGTGTATGTGTCTTCATCTGACAACTGGCACTTCCAGTTCAAGAAAAAAATGTCCTGTAGTTTACTGTATGATTCTCAACATTGGAAGATTCAGGCATTTCACAAAATTATCATTTCCTGAGAGGCTACTTTTAGTGAAAAAAGAAATTTGTACATGCGTGAATTAAAAATGTTGAGGAAAGGAAGACTAGAAGATGGCGGAACAACTACTTTGGCCACTCATGCAGATGGGTTTAAATGACCTAGCTCTTTCCCATACCGCTCAGTAAGTACTAACAGCTAAGAGGTGAAAAAACAGCTTCAGACTTTACGGTGTAGTTAAGTTAGCTGGCTATGTTAGCCTAACTCAGTTTGTAAAAGAGTGCAAGTCTCATTCCCAAGTGAAGAGCTCTGCGCCCACCTAAGGGACTTACTACCTTTATTCCAGGTACACTAATTCTAGCAAATATATATAAGATTTCTAGGACAAGTTCTGTCATAGCTTTCTCACAAACACTGTGCTAGAAGGCTGTATCCAAAATCCTG
Organism: Neopsephotus bourkii; assembly: GCF_033783945.1. NCBI lineage: Eukaryota > Metazoa > Chordata > Aves > Psittaciformes > Psittacidae > Neopsephotus > Neopsephotus bourkii. The sequence continues at coordinate 112,235 of NW_026900856.1, forward strand.
TAGAAATCAATGAGAGTGTATTCTGTCAAACAGGGAATAAGTCTTAAAATTGGAAATGTGTGAAAAATATGTACCCAGTATTCTTACATGATCCAATATAAAAAACCCCAACATTTCCTAAGGCTGAAGAATAAGACAAATATTAAGGCACAAGCAAATTCTGAGAAAAACTAACACAGTGTTGTTCAGGTGTTTTGAAGGTGATGTGTCTAGCCAGCTATTAATTCTGTAGGGTTGAAAGGAAAATGTAATTTACTATAAAAATGTGAAGTGATAATTAATGTAGCAAATCAGATACTTACAAATCCATACTCCAAGTCCCAGCACCAGCAGTAATTGAAAAACCTAACAAAAACAGCTCTCAAGAAATCGCCAATTAGAATTGTGATGTATGTTGTCATCGTGTCAGAGACAGTCAGCCGCACAAATTCCTGTTAGAGCAATATTTTGGTTTAAGCAATTAAATAATTACAATAATAATGAAATACTGGACTACATCCCTAATTGAGCTTACCCTGCTCCAACACAGAAAAGACCACTTCTGCTCTACATTAACCAATTATGAGAAATGCCAGGAGAAAAATTGCCCCTCGTTTGCTATAGGTATTCTTTGCTCTAATTTGTGCTCATATTATCAGATAAGACTTCCAGTGCATGATTAGACTGGGAAAGGCTTCCAGCCAAGATCGCTGCTATAATAGAAATCTGAGCTGATATGTTAAACTGCTTTTGATCTCTTTGACTGTGGGAAAATTTAATAAAAAAGGAGTGGCTTCTTTCTCAAGAAGCACAAACCTCTCAGTACACATGGAGAGGAAAGAAGAAAATCCTAATGGAAGTCTTCATTCCTCTACTTTTAGTAAATAAACTAAACCCTACTGTAACAAGTCTTATCCAATAGCCCAAAAGGCTCTTACTCTCCCTGTTATGAAATTAAGTAGAAAACTAGTGCAGTGATGAGCTCTTTGTGTTCTTAGTTTATTATTCAGCATCCCTGAAAAGAACAGAGGGGCTGTTTTTCCTCCCTGTCTGCTTCACGATAGTGATACAGTCAGTCAGGAAGTGAGATGACGAAGTGAACAACAGAAAATGTTGTGATTCAGTGGTGAATCCATTCTCATGCACAAAACAACAAGGTATGACCAAATAGAGGAAAGGGAGATGTTACAAAATTATTTTGAAATTACATTTTGCTTAATAAGTCAATAATAATATCTATTCAACTGAATCAAATAAAATGACTGAGCAGATTTACAATCAATCGCTATTGTTCTTTTGCATTTTGTTACTTGGCTATCGATAGAGATGCCTTCTCAAAAGTACATTGCTGTAACAGCTGTCTTGCATGTATTTCCTTGTTGAGCTACTCGATTTTTTTATAGACATTTTTAATAGGTCTGTAGCGGTCACAAAGAGATAGTGCCTTATCAGAGTTCTAATGAGGATTACCACATTTAGTAGGGGTTGTGAGAAATCCAGGTTTTCAAAATTGCTAAACATGTTTTGCAACACAAATATGGGGTAAGGAAGAAGATAAATGAAAAGAATAGTGAAAAGGAGGGGGGAAAAATGTTTTAAATGCTGTTAACTATCAGGAGAAATAATTTTTAACTAGACAGGCTCCAAAGAAACTCAAAATATTTTTTTCACTACTTTTTGGCTCAGGAAAAAGTCCCACATTGTGCTTTTCCTCACATTTTTCCCACCTTAACACCAGTTACTAGCAGAAATAAAGAGGGTTTATATATCATACCTTGTAACAAACAATGACCTATTTTCAAATATGAGATCAAAGCTGTTAAATTACCTGTCCTACCATTGTTTCCCAGCACGGCCCTCTGGGGACATCTGCAGGGTCCACCTGTATTGGAGGAGCAGTTGAATTTTCTGGAATAGTACCATTGTACAGACTAGCTTCCCATATTGTCATGTTATACTTGACTATCTTTTCTTCTTCCAACTAAGAAAGAAGTGGGGAAAAAAAATACATCATGAACTTGTTACCAACTCACAACTTTTTCTATTCCAAAACTCCCATTATTAACTGAGGCAAGGACACGGTTTACAGCAGAGAAAGAAAAGAACATCTTTCACTGATACGTCTGTGACTGTCTGGAAATCCTCATCCTTGCCCATCTACATATTAAAATCAGCAAAGGGAAATAAATGGCTTGCCTTGAGATTGATTTCATCCATTAAGGCAATAATGAAAGTGTAGAGATTGCCAAGAAAAAGAGCAAAGATTCGTCCCAGCTGCCATCTGAGAGCTATTCGAGGGTGGTAGTTTTCCAGAGAACTGATTACATCAAATAAAGTTGGACAGAACATTCCTAAAAGTGACATAACCATGTTCACCTAAGAGGGGAAAAAAAAGAAAAAAAAATAAAGAAAAAGGTTTACGCAGAAATGTTAGGCAAGCTCTTTTGTCATTATTGACTTGGGTGTATTGCATATTTCCATTACTACCTTTTACTCAATGAAAAACAAAATCCACCCTGGGAGTCACAAGATGTTTTCAGAAAGGAAGAAAAAGTTGGAAAGTTAGTTGTTACCTTCTGCAGATGGATATGTGAGGGGGTTTTTTTTTAATTTTTCATTTCACTTCAAAAAGTCATATGTTAGTCGTTCTGACTAGAAGGTACATTTCAAACAAAATTCTGCTATCAGAGAACTTAATAAAATCTGCTTCAGGTACTGTTTCATGCTGCATCTCTACCACATCTTCCCAATAGACTTAGATATCCCACAAAAAGCATTCTTACAGAAATACTGCACTACATAGTATTTATCTGAGATCTCCGCAAAAGTTAATTGTAGATGTCACAAATCATGGAATCATAAAATATCTCAAGTTGGAAGGGACTCATAAGCATCAAGTCCAGCTCCCCACTCCTCTCAGCAATGCCTAAAACTAAACCATCCAACTAAGATCATCATTTAGAGGGTCCTTGAACTCTGACAGGCTTGGTGTCACAACCACTTCTGGGAGCTTGTTCCAGTGACCAAACACCCTCTTGGTGAAGAATCTTTTCCTAATGTCCAAGATGAACTTCCTCTGATGCAGCATCATTCCATTTCCTCATGTCCTATTGCTGGTCACCAAAGAGAGGAGATCAGCACCTATTCCTCCACTGCACAACCTTGAGGAAATTGTAGACTGCCATGAGATCACCCCTCAGCTTTCTCTTCTCCAAGCTGAACAAGCCAAGTGACCTCAGCCATTCTTCATCAGTCTGGCCTCAGAACATTTCACAATCTTGGTCACCCTCCTCTGAACATGCTTTTAACAGTCTGATTTCCTCAAATTGAAGAGCCCCAAACTGCACACAGTGCATGAGGTGAGGCTGCACCAGGGCAGTGCAGAGTGGGACAATCACCTCTCTAGATCTCTGGCCGGATGCACTCCAGGACACGGTTGGCCCTATTGGCTGCCAGGGAACATTGTTGGCTCATGTTCAACTTGCCATGAAGACAAACCACCAGGTCTCTTTCCATAAGGCTGCCCTCCATCCTCTTGTTCCCCAGTGTGCATGTATCACCAGGGTTACCCTATTCCAGTTGGAAAGTGCTGCATTTGCTTTTGTTAAATTTCATACAGTTGGTGATTGCCCAGCTCTCTATCTCAGACCTTATGTCCTCACTACATAAGCAAATTCAAATCAACCCTGCTTTTTTCTGCCTGATATTCTTAGAAACCTCTAATACGATTAACTCGTCTTCTTAGCAATAAGAAAATAGTGTAAGTTTACTGAAGGCAAACTGAGAAAAACAGATACCTAGCTTTTATAGAAAGTTTGAAATACAACATAGCTTATAAATTCTACAGATGAGTGAGGCACTCCAGTAACGTAACATTCCTAAGTGATTGCTGGAAATTATTTGAAAATTTTGGTTCTAATTCATTATATCAGCCAAAAATGAAAATAACTAAAAAAGTTTCAAAGTGCAAGTATTCAATTTCAATTTGAAATAAAACTGCATTACAAAAAGTGTGCCTTTGAGGGACTATAAACAACAAACAAGAAACAAAAACCAAAGCCCCAGTTTAAGTCACAAAAGTGGCTGGAAAACACAAATATGCTTATTTGAGATGAACCATATTAAAACAATTAAGTAAAAAGAACTTATTTAGCCACAAAAAAAAAAAAAGTAATTGTTCACCAAAGTCTGTCTCTGAAATGAGCATTTCTGAGCCATGCTGGAATTCATTTTGCTAGAACTAATACTATCCATGTTTCCTGCTACCCAGGGAGCTAGGACTGCTATTGCTTTTCAGAAATAATATGGCAACAGAAAGGCACTATACCAACAAATAAATGCCCTCACAAATATCATAGAATCATAGAATAGTTAGGGTTGGAAAGGACCTAAAGATCATTAGTTCCTACCCCACCGCCATGGGGAGGGACAACTCACAACCACGCCACCCAAGGCTCTGTCCAACCTGGCCTTGAACACTGCCAGGGATGGAACATTCACAACTTTCCTGGGCAACCCATTCCAGTGCCCCATCACCCTCACAGGAAAGAATTTCCTCCTTATATCCAACCTAAAGTTCCCCTGTTTAAGGTTTAACCCATTACCCCTTGTCCTGTCACTACAGTCCCTAAGGAAGAGTCCCTCCCCAGCATCCCTATGGGCCCCCTTCAGATACTGGAAGGCTGCTATGAGGTCTCCACGCAGCCTTCTCTTCTCCAAGCTGAACAGCCCCAACTTTCTCAGCCTATCTTCATAGGGGAGGTGCTCCAGTTCCCTGATCATCCTCATGGCCCTCCTCTGGACTTGTTCCAACAGCTCCATGTCCTTTTTATGTTGAGGACACCAGGACTGCACACAATACTCCAAGTGAGGTCTCACAAGAGCAGAGTAGAGGGGCAGGATCACCTCCTTCGACCTGCTGGTCACGCTCCTTTTGATGCAGCCCAGGGTACAGTTGGCTTTCTGGGCTGCAAGTGCACACTGAAGCCAGCTCATGTTCATTTTCTCATTGACCAACACCCCAAGTCCTTCTTTACACCAGACTTTACACCAAATATGGCCCAAGATGGCAAAACTCCAGGAGTCAGCTGTAACCAACACAACTAATTGTATATTCCTAAAATTACTGTAACAGGCTGCACATCCTATTTTCGATAGAAAAATTCTGTTCTGATCAAATACTTCAGACAAATGTAAGTTTTGACATTCGTAGCACTGGTACCCACCCACCATCTACCATTCCTTCCCTTTGGCCTTTTCTGAAGCTGGTTTCTGCCAAATTCATTTGATGTCCCTTATTTCTTATACTAGAAGACAGACTAAATATGCATTTGGGAAGAAGATGTATATTCTTTGGGCACTTTTAAATGCAGTACCTGCTAACCTTATTGAAAGCTTCCTTACTGTTGTGTGGGAGAGGCAGGACAGAAATTGCTGCTTTTCTCCCTCTTAAACATTCAATATTTTCTATATTTTTATTATGTTTTGCCTTTTTTATCACTTGTCTGAAGCATGCATATTCTTTCTCATTTGCTTTCTATCCGCATTTTTCCATGCCTTGATTATTTATGTTACCCATCTCAAGAGCATTTCTAATACTGGAGAAAAGACATCTTTAAGATAAGAGGTGAAATGAGGCACAGAAGCTTGCAAAGCTGAAAACTGAGAAATTATTACAACCAAAAATGCAAAATTTTACTGAGACATGTAACACATTGAGTCTTCAAAATCCAAAAACTATGATGGTCTTTGTATACCAAAAACATAAACATTTCTCATGTAGTTTCATAGATATATTTTCCGTATTTTTTGGCTTCTGAAAGGGATTTTGCTGAACAAAAAAATCATCCACTGAATCATCCATTCAATTTTATCCACTTTAATCCAGTTTGATTTCACAAAGGAGCTGATTTAAATTCTGGACCTCTTGTCCTCTTGAAGCTCAGGTGCTGGAGCAGATTTTCTGTCCCTGTTTTTATAAGTGACATTTTCACTGCTCTGTGTGACTTTAAGAAAGTGGATTGGGAATTTAAAAATGTGACTAGGGGCAGCATGCTAGCATGCAAGATTTATGGTTGGTAGCCAGTGTTGTCTTATATTCACTATTAGCTGAGGGAATCTCAGAAGCTGTCTCTGCCTTAATATGAGAATTTTCTGTAAGAAAGGATCCACAACCAAGGGGCACACACTAATTATTAAAACTATGGTCCAAAACACAGGGTTTTATCCCTCTTTGACATTAAATACACCAGAAACCCAAGCCCCTGTGTTACACTCTGAAGGGTAGAAAATTACTGCTTACAGAAGATTTTCCAGCTACTTTGAACCTACTAAGAAATCCTGTGACTGCAATCACATGTAAACATCAGCCCCCAAACATATTAAACTGTGTCAACACAACATAAAATGTTGAACACTGACTGCTAGTTGATTAAATGATAAGTTCATTAAGAGTAAATAGTCTATCTAAAGCTAACAATAATTGCAGTAGCTATAGATCTGTCTAGCACTGGTTGCAGAAAGCACTAATAAACTTTTTAATACTTTTCTAGTAAACAGTTTCATTTTTTAAAAAAGAAATTAAAACTAGAAATTATATTTCATAATAATAGAATTTGCTTGATGATTTCTAGGACTAAACAGAGCATTAGCAACATGGTTTAATAACCTCAATATAAATGTACTCAATATCCATAACTGGGAACATTAAAGTAAATAGCAGGATATTTTTTGGCAAAGGTTCTCTGGGGTTGTTTCAGGTAGCAAGATCTGAAATATTTAAGCTATACCTTCTTGATACTGAGAAAGAAAAAAAAAAAAAAAGTCTTTCTCCTCATGGGTTTTTTCTGGTTTAAAGTAGCTTTGCGCTTAAACAGTACAGGAATACATATGAGAAAACGGGGTACCTCATTAACAGAGAGATGCTCATTTTACCTTCTACTTCTGCAAAATGTCTTCTATCAAATGAGAAAAGTCAAATTTATTTTTAGTAATTTTGATCCAATTTCAGAACTCTTTACCAAGGGAACCACGCACTATTCTCCATTTTACAACCATGGGGAAATTGTCACACGATGCAGAATCATCTTCCACCCATAACTAACCACCAAGCCAAATCCATGCATGAGAAGCAATGCAAAGACTGATGAAATCCCTTATCAACCCCAGTCTGTCTGTTTCCTCTTATTTTTCTGAGTTTCATGACACATTAGACAACTATACCTGAACTGTGATCTGACAGAATTAGGTAATACAAATGTGGAAAGGGAGTTTAAAAATTTGCAACATAGAATCATAGAATCATGGAATAGTTAGGGTTGGAAAGGGCCTTAAGATCATCTAGTTCCAAACCCCTGCCATGAGCAAGGACACCTCACACTAAACCATCTAACTCAAGGCTTCATCCAACCTGGTTTTAAACACCGCCAGGGATGGAGCATTCACAACCTCCCTGGGCAACCCATTCCAGTGCCTCACCACCCTAACAGGAAAGAATTTCCTCTTTATTTCCAACCTAAACTTCCCCTGTTTAAGTTTTAACCCACTACCCCTTGTCCTGCCACTACAGTAAACGTTATAACAAGATAGAGAGGAAAAGGTGTTATCCACAAAGTGACCAGTGGCAGTTTATTAGGCTGTGAATCTCAGGAACAGATGATAAAAAAGGTATTTACCTGACACCATAACTATGTGTAAACATTTTTTTAATCCTTTAAAACATCCAGTGTCATGAAAAGAAATTTATTGCAAAAAGAGCTACTTTTATGAAGAATGCTGTTTTTTTACATACTATTGCTTGAAGTGTAAGAGCTGCACTTCTATTTTTTTCTTACTATATTAGGTATTTATGGGGTATTTTTCTGATCAAAATCTCAATTCATTTGTTAATGATACAAACACAAGAGAGCCTGATCTAGAAAAACTCTTTACATGGTTGTTACATATAAGCCATATATTTATGTAATTAAATACTAATATCCAAGCAAAGGCAATATCTTATGCCTCACAAACACATCCATTTTCTGCCAATAAGAAAAATTCTTTAGCCAAATAATGGCAATGTTGCAGTATCTACTGTCCTTTAGAGGCACATCTGCTCCAGATCTTAGTTTTGTGATACAGGATCTCCTTAGCAGTACTTTTTGTAAAGCAAAGTAAAACAATGAAATGCATACCCTTAACTACTTTCCAGATTGCAGCATAAGATAACAGCTTTCAGTAGGACTGTTCTTGCTCCTACAAATCTGTTACCATACCTTTCAACTGAGAGAAAGCTGAATTCCTCCTGAACTGTCTCCATCTGCTAGTCTGTTGTCACAGTTAGAGCTCATGTGGCTTTAATTCAAGCAGTTCTGTATACAACTTTTCCATCAGATCAAAATGTAGCAACTTTTATCAAATAACCCGATCTCAGCAGCCCCCTTTTTCTGGATTTCAGGGGTGGATTGCTGGAGTTTTTGTGTTACTGTCTCACTAAGGTTTTGCTGTTGAAAATTCAAAATTTACTTTCCTCATTCCACTGTCACCCATCCCAGCAGCTTTTTGAGGCTAGCATCTTTTAGCCTTACCTTAAATCAGACATCTACTTTACATTTCAGCTCAGAAGAGGAGCTTGAACTAACAACAAGTTTTAGAATGTGCAGAGCAGGGTCTGCTAAGAAAGTAAAACCTGCCTAGGTTTTCATACAGCAGCACTGACTTTGGGTATTTACTGCACACTGTTACAGCAAACAGAATCACTATTACTACACACCTCGATAAGGCAAGGCTTCATCTGTGCTAGAAGAAGAGGATTAAGCATAAAAAATGGTACTGGACTTTTGGCCTGGGCATCTGGAACAGCAACAGATGAGTTTCATCCTATTGCTATTCACAAGGCCCCAAGTAACTTTGGATAAGCCCACACACCGATGCTTGGGCCACTCTCAGGAGGAAAGCAACAGCAGTCTGAGCTCTTTACAAACATCTTATGAGTCCATACAGTGGCTAGAAAACAATCTTAAGAGCACAGAGAAGGAAAGGTAAAAGCCTCAAATGAAAACTAAATGCAAAGGTTACATTTGAAAGAGTGAACCAAGGAATAGTCATCTTAATGAAGTTGGAAACAGAGAGACAAGAACAATTCTTTTGTTAGAAATTTACCACCCACACTCAGAGTATTTAAATTCTCAGGAAAAAACAGGCAACATGCAGAGCAGAGGAGCACAGTTTCAAACCACATCTATTTTAGAAATGTGCTAGCACGAACTTCATTTCTTTCCCACCACCCGTAGTTCTCCAGACCTTCCAGGGCAAATTTCTGGGATCTTCTGACGACAAAAAAGATGAGGTAGCCACTCCCAGCAAGTGTGCATAGGGCTAAGAAGTTAGCAAGAACCCTCAGGAATCGAGTCAAGTGAATATTTTCCTCTTTTCGGCTCTCCTGCTCCTCCACAATAGCTTCCTGCACTCGTTAGAAAGAAAATATTATTAGTACTTTAATGGTCAAGACCCCAAATTGTTTCTGTAGTGGTTAGAAGTCAGTCAAATAAATTACTAAGATGTGAATGCACACCTGGTTATCATGTTTTCACATGAACTTACATTGTGTCATAAAATCTCGTTTAGACGCTGGCAGACTTCGGGGTTTTGTCTCACAGAGTTCACTTTGTTTCTATTGAGTGTGTCCCCACTGAGTCCCATTATACCTGTACCCGTGTGCCAAAAAGAAACCAGCATGCTCTGTGAGCCTGTGGGGTGCTGTGTGGCTGAGTGACCCAGCAGGATAGGTGTGTGAAGAGCTGTCAGAAAAGGAACTAACACACCTTTAAAATGTACATTTGTGAGAATGAGAAAAATGTTTAATTCAGAAGGAATCAACAGATAGTTTAGACGTAGGAATCTCAAAAAAAGGCAGACAGTGCACAGCCTCAGACTGCAAAATAAAACGTTTGTTGGCCAGTACTGATAAATGTTAAGACTAAGGTCTAACTATAATCTACAGCTCTGACTTTTACCAGCAGAAAGGGCTTTTGCTCTGAAGTGTCCTCATGAAAGGGAGTTTGGTTACAGCTTCTCACTTTGGCATAAAGATCAGCTGCACAGAGGGGAAGCTGAACTTCCACACTGCAATAATTACTCTGCATGGTTCTGTTTTTTCTTACAACTTCTGCTTGTTACATAAATGAAAGTCTTAAGCAAAACTCCCATGACTTCACCTAAGACAAAACTTCTCTTTCTTTATGAGGTTCTTTGCTCATTTGCAAAGATAGCAGTAAAGCTTCATGAGTTTATTTGTTAAAATTGCCTCTGTCTCTACTTATTTGTATTCCTCTCCAAATAACTTTCAGCAGCTGAGCACAGTAGGCATGTAGGGAAAGGAAGGGTGGGAAGGATGTTGTTGTGTGACTAGATAATGAAACCAGGGCTCAGTCTTTCACCTCCCATGTTATGTTGTCGGTATGACTTAAAGCCTAGCACCTTCATTATTACCTAGCAACTCCTTTCCAGTGTATTTCCTGTACATTATTACATTTTAAATTAAACTTTCCTTTACATGCTGCATTGGTGTGTCCCACTGACCTCAGTGTAGAAACACATTCTTTAACATTCAACATATAGAATATATCCCCTTCACTGTCTTAACAGCGGTACATCTCGCATCTTCCCCCAGATTCCTCATGCAATGACTCTTGAAGTCAACATAGTCTATAAATTGAAGAGGCCTGAAAACACCTTGCATTGCCTTGCAAACTGGGATTTATTTGATAATTAATTTCAAAATAAAAACTTTTTTTATGTAAGGAAGATAACCTCCTTATTGAAATGCAAGTATACACCAAAATTCTGAGGCTAATTCTGATATGAAGAATAACCTTTTATAGATGATCATATTGCTTTATCTTATGGTATCTCTTCTGTGTAGCAAGAGAAAATGATAACGTGAGGTTAGCAAAATGTCACCAGCATTAAAAAAAAAGTTTTTCAGACAAGCAGCATAGAAAATGGAAGACATCGGAGATGAGGAAATGGAGGAGATTATTTTACAGTAGAATCATTTTTCTAAAACTAGTATTGCAGTCACAGATAACACAAAAGATGTTGTTAATGCTTTTTTCTTCCACAATCAAAAAAGAAAAAATTAAGACAGGAAGGCACAAAGACCAATACTCAGAAGGGTATAGAGCTGACAATTCTTGTTTAATTTTCAAGGCTCCAGCACAGCTAAGACTTGACCTTAGTTCCTTTTAACACCAGTGTGACAGATAAATCAGGCTACCTCTCTTAGTGACCTCTATTTTACCTTAAAGCTTGTTGTGATGGAGGCAAACTTATTATCTGCTGTCTCAGGATTTCCAATCAAGTAGTCCCAGCTTGTGAACATTTTCCAGCTGAAATTAAAACTAGTATCATCCCCACCACCATCATCATTTGCATTTCTTGCCATTCTACAAAAGCCAGAAAGACAGATGAAGTCCTTGTTAGAAATATTTCTGAAATGTGAACATGACTTTTAAATTGTTTCTAAATTCTAACATTGTTCTGGAAAAAAAAAAAAAAGTTATTTCATTTAGTTATGTTATACTAAACTTGGAACATTTAGTCTGAAACAAGAGAGGAGGATAGAGATTTTCATATTTAGACAATTTATAAGCACATTTTCATGAAAGAGAATTAATTTATTTCATTCATACATCAGAGAAACTCTGCTGGAAAGAAACCCAATGGGGAAACAATATCAAGAAAATCTCTGGAATGGAGAGATGCAAAGCATCCTGAACTGTCATAGATTTTATTAGGGACTTCACAAAGAAAGAAAAAATCTAAAATAACAAGCCAGAACAAAATGTGGATATTACCATATAACAGTATTACCAGTACAGCTTCCTTTTCATCTCCTATGCACTTGTTTCAAGATTGATAACAGCATCCAGAAGCCTCAAATTATTTCTTTAGTGACTTGACTTAATTTTAAATGGTAACTTCTTTATTTCAAAGCATTGTCACTCATGTAATAATAGTGGTCTTGCTTCCATGTACTTTATTACTTAATTAAAACCATTAAGCACAAGGATGGAGTATATTGGTAGGGTACAAACCATCCAGCCTTTAGTATTGTATTGATTTCTTGATCAGGAAAAGCTCACTAATACAGCAAAGTTATGAAATTAATATCAATACACTCTACATACCTCATTTTTAACAGTTCAGTAACATACATATTGTCAAATCTGAGAAGACAATAATAGATAAACAAGACCTGAAATCTTTCTGAGCTGTCATAAACCAGTACCAAGGTTGTGTTTTCTGTTTTGCTGCTCGTATACAGAAGGGACAGACGCCAGGAAAGGTTCTTGTTAGGATCTGTCCTGCAGCTTGTTTCTAAACTAAAATAATTCCTTCTCAAGGGTTCCCAATGAAGTAGTGAAGATTCTTGTGGTTGGGATGTGATTTCGAGAGCTGAAATATTTTTATTTTAAGTTATGTACTGAAAGAGCTGCAAAGAGGAGCCCTAAATATAAATATTTTCCTAATTAGAATAATAATGCTTAGTATCCTCCCTACCTCTTTAACATAGATATTCTCTTTTCCAGATCTCAGTCAACAGCAGAAAAATGGCATAACCTTCTGTTACACTGCTTTTAGTTTCTGTCACATGTCCAGATGGGAAGTTAGCACATACAGTTTATTTTTTTCCTCAAGGATATTCCTTCATTTGGGCCACAGGGATTTTCTTCTAGAGGATTCTTTTTTCTCTTTTTTTTTTCTGAGTGGCAGTCACTGAAATGCAATTGTCTAAGACTAAGAATTTTCTCATTTTCACATTTACATAATAAAAAGAAAAGAAAGTAGTTTTGAGCCAAAACTATGACTTTTTTATTGTACTACTGTGTTCCTCCTCCAAAATACATATATGTAACTGCAGACTTTATTTTTTTTCTTCTGAAATGCTTCTTTCCCTATGCAGAAACCACATCATATTTGAAAAAGAGAACATGAATTAAGCTAGTGCTCATGCAAGGAAAAAATACTGACTTCAGGACAAAACACTGGAAATACCAGCTGCAATTTTCTCTGTATTGACAAGTGTCCTTGAATCTGGACTTGCAATGCTCTGGTTTTTTTCACTGTAGGCATCTTTTAAAGCCACCACTATAGCTGACTGTATTGTTGTAGTAGGTCACCGTGCTTGAATCAAGATTATTAAAAGTTATATTCCTTCGCAGCTTACCTCCTTACAAACTGTCAGAATTATCAAAGTTTATCCCAATAATGAACTTAGCTATAAAATAATAATTTTATTTCATTTAAATTCTGATCTTAAGACTATATTCAAGTCTAGAATTTAAGAGCTAAATGACTAATGTATCACCAGTTTTACTGCCTAAGCCCTGTTTCACTTACCTCTATGATTAAATCTTTACAATGCCCAGTAGCATTAATTCTATACTGCTGTGCAAATGTGAGCACTCCTCTATAGTCTTGATGAGACTCATTTACTGCTGACTATGAATTACACACAGTATTATTTGCTATAAGTTTCTTTGTTTCTTCCCTTCTTCCTTCATAAAATAATTTAACTCACATAAGGTATCATTAAAGGTAGAAGAACTGAATTTCCTGGATGTTAGCTGACATTTTGCTAGATGCAGAGTATTTTGAAAAGATGGGCTGAAATTCAGAAGGAAAGTGTTAACTTATTTTAGCAAATATTTTTCCTAGTTCCACAACATTGTGACACAGTTGCTTGTGTAAAACAACAGATAAACACACAGTGAAGGAATCCTACATGACTTAGACCTTGCACTTGATATTGCATTGTCCTGCCCCTAAAAGTATCATATTTTTATAAGGCAGTCTCAGTGATCAACAGCGGAATGATCTGCCTTTTTGAATGTACTTTATTTGGATCCAAGGAGAACTTACGTTCGAATGACAATCATAAAGCTGTAGCCAATAGTTCCAACACCAACAAGAAAATATGAAAGAGGCATCCTGAACTTGAGCCATCCAATTGTCCTCTGGTTATTGTAGTAACCATAAAAGAGTACAGAATACTGTGCAAAGCCCTGAAAAGTCATAAAAAAATATAATGTCACATCTGTTAAATATGCATGTACTCAGAGATTGTACCAATAGCAGTGTACTGAAATATCCGTTCCAATGCATTCTAACAGGTGTAAGCATCACTATAATAAATGTCACAGGATGAAAAAAAAATTCTCCTTTCATCTAGAAAGACCTAGAATACTTCATGGCAAATTTCAAATCTTTTATCTTTAAAATACTTCATGGGCACTCTATGATTTTATGAGTGAAAAGTTTTTATCCAAATACTTCTTGTTGTAAAGGCAAAAACATTTCAGCTTACAAAATTTGTCTTAAAAATTATGTGCAGACAAAATGCCAGACTTTTAACTGAATTTTCACATTTCTAAAATTTATTTTCATAGCCTATTTGATAAAAAATTCTCATATGCCTTCTTTGCCTATCAGTGCTGTCTGCTGTTCATTGTGAAATCATTCAGCATACGTGAACCAATAGTTAGTTGTATGTTGTGGATAATTATCCAGCATGCAGGGTTTTTAACAATACTATTCAAAATATCTCGATTTAGTAATCAACATATCTCATTTTAATTCATATCCGAATAGCTTTGAGATATGTGCCTACACAGAACAGATGTTCTTCTCTGATAAAAGAACTATTGTTATAGAACACATTTGTTGCTAACTACTAGTAAAACATTTACAGAGTCAGGACATATTCAAATTCAATACTATCATCTCTTCTGCATCATTTTGCTCATTAGAGTACCCTATAGTTCCAATTGAGCCCAAGTTTCATTACAGCCTAACACAGCTTTGGAGAGCCTTTTGGGTCCCTCAGAGTATTAAAATGTTTTTTAAGTCACTGTGTTCTGAAAAGTCAGAGACAATTCCTCCACTGCATGTCATTCCGTACGCTGTTTCCTGGGGTTTGCCTATTGCATTTCGCCATGAGACCTGAAATATTTTTTTTGCTGTGTAAAGGTATTTATGGAAAGTCTTTTTCACTCCTTCCCAAGACTAAGATAAAAGACAGGTGAGATAAGAATATTGGCAAAATGTTTAATTATAGCAAAATCCAAATTTGTGTCTCTTTGACATGTCAGAGAGTGTGCAAGTGCACAAAAAAGTAAAAGTGCAAGTGCAAGGGTATCAAGTGCACAAATGCAAAAGGTATGTTGAGCTCATCTTTTCTTTACTGTCCTAAAAATTGGTGGGAGCTTGAGTTTCTTGTTTTAGGATAAAATAATGTTTGCTGATCTGGATTCTTTTATTTGTAACTTGGTAGCATACAAGGGATGTGAATCCAGCTTTGAGACTTTTCCCCATGTGTTCTTGTATTGCTACGTATACTGAAATGTGCACGTGGACACTGAGCTTCATTACATGTTTACTCTGAAGGAAACACTTATACTCAGAACTTATAGGGAAGAAAAAAAAAAATAAATTACTTCTATTGCCATTTTAGTCTGAAATATTTGATATCTCCGAATATTAGATACTGAAGTAAGAGAATCGTCAAAGAGTCATGTGAATATGCAGTATTGAAAGCTTACACATACTTACACTAAAATCCCAGAGAGTAGCAAAGTTCATAGCACTTGCTTCTTCAGCTCTTGGGACAGTTTTTCTAGGTAAAGAGCCATATGGCTTCCCCATCAAAGCCTGAAACCGAAAAATTAGGGCAATTTACATTTTAAAGCAAAATACCAAGAAAGAGAAGGGACAGTTATCCCACTGCTGCTCAGCCACAGAACAAGTCCTCACACGGTCCTTTCCAGCCTTTACCCTGGAAACTGCTGAAGATTTTTTCTGTTTTGGCTTCAGTGGAAGATAGATCACGATATTGAAATGCTGTATTAAAAAGCTCTTGGAAATTCCTACTTGACCTTTTCCCATCTGCTTACTAGAAGACAAGAGGTTGTGGAATACTGAAATCAGGGAGATGGCAGAATACTTTCAGTTCCATATAAAGCCTCTTTTTAGGAAGACAATATGGCACCTCAAATGAACTAGAAAAATACTACATTTCACAGAAGCGATTTCTGCCTGAATTGCATCTGCCCTGAGCAGCACTACTAACTGATGCTGCACACAGTGCAAAACACGAGGGGTCTCTCATGACTTTACAGGCCTGCTGCACCTTATCAACATGTGAGTGTTAAGCCAGCTAAAAAGAAGCCATGGTGCCTCAGAGGCCTGGAATGCATCTTTCGATTCAAATGCACATTTTAGTCAAGATATTCTACTTGTCAGCCTTAGTCTCAGTTCCTCTTCTTTTCTCCATAGAAAAAAAAAAAAACTTTAACACAATCCTAGACTATGCGAAAACACTTTCAGAGCACATGTCTATTTTAAGACATTTATCTGTAGAGAAAACTGTCTCCAAAGAAACTACATCTTTAAAGCCTTAGTATAAATTAATACTTTTAAATAGAGCATAAAGAGATGAAAAATTTATTTAAAGGTCCAGTCCTATGAATCTCACTGCAAAGACAGAAATTCACATAGTGATTCTCAATAATTTAAAAGATTCCCACCTCAGGGATCATTACAAGTCCAAAGGTCAGTCCAAAGAGAATCATGTTTATTCCATACATCCAGCGCAAGAATATGAAATAAGATGCTACTGATGAGCCAAAGTGACCTATGAAAATATGAGAAGTAAAACAAAAGCCAGATAGATCAGTCTTTTCATGTTATTTTACCTCAAGATGAAGGCACTAGGAGTTCATTTAAAATAAATAGGGGAGGCTTTTCATTTGCTTTATTACCATAGTTCTAATAAATTTTTTATAAGGTAGACCTTATAGCAGCCATCTCAGTAACTGAAGGGGACCTACAAGAAAGCTGGAGAGGGACTTTTTACAAGGGCAGGTAGCGATAGGACAAGAGGTGATCACTTTAAACTGACAGAGAGGTGATTTAGGTTAGACAGTAGGAAGAAGTTCTTTACTGTGAGGGTGGAGAGGCACTGGAAGAGAAGCTGTGGCTGGCCCATCCTTACCAATGTTTAAGGCCAGGTTGGATGGGGTTTTGGGAAACCTGGTCTAGTAGAAGGTGTCCCTGCCCATAGAATGGGTATTAACTAGATGGTATTTAAGCTCCCTGCCAACCCAAACCATTCTATGATTCTATAACTGTAAATCACAATGCACAGACTGTACATGGACTTTACTCTTTTTCATCAATGAGGCAAGAACAACTACCTCTGACAAGTGAAAAGGTTACCTGAGGATGAGGATAATTTAGCTGTGGTTGCCTTTAACTACATTTCCAGACTGAGCAGGTCCAAAAAGGGGGCAACAGGGAACATGATAAAAATCAGCTTGCACCAGTCCAAGTTTCACCAGTGTTTTGAGTTCACTCTGTGGTGCAATATGTTGCAATTATGAATGAAAGAGTAATACTTTAAAGTAGTCTTTAGCCATATTTTCCTGCATCAAGAGCTTTATCCTACTAGGCATTGGCATGCAGATTGTCATGCACAGTATAAATTTCAGCGGTGCAATGAAAAGGTTCTCCCTGTACCAAAACAACAATGTGTGTTTTCCATAAAGTCCTGTTGCAGATATTGCTGAATATTATTGTATAATGAAAATAAGCATCTCTTTCCTAAATGTAAATAGTTAATCTACTTATCTACTTCTATCTCTCTTAAACATCAAAAATAGATTTATCTATTGCCAATACAAGGATTGCTGCCTGTTGTCTGAAGCGGGGCTCGCTGTGCTAGAAAAGACCCTAATTTTCAAGCAGGAAGCCTACCTGAGACAGTCTAGAACTTCATGCTGATACCTGGCCTTTCTAGATACCTGGTGACCGAAGAGTCAAGACCAAAATGAAGAGGGCTGTAAAAAGAAGGGTCCTATTCGTTAAAGTGGGAAGCATTATGAAACTAATCAGATGTTACAGATGAGTTTTGTTGATAGGGCTTAAATGTAGCTAGCACTTTCCTTTTTTTCTTGTTTTGATTATTCCACTAATTTATTCTTTTATTTATTATAAGAAATTGTTGATTATAATTATCACATACACAAAAACTCGATAATTTTAGTATCTAAACACTGACAATCCCCCTGCTGCAAGTTCAGAGGCCCATCATAAACAGTGAATAATTTTTTTTTTCCTATATTCTTCTGTAACACATCCAAGGTGTAGTAGAGTGTTGAATTACCTGATTTTATATTGTCAAGATGGTCTTACATGTCTACAAGTGGCCTTGAAATAAAATCAGAATTATTACTTCAAAACAGACAGGAACGCTTAAGATTTCCCTGTAGCATTAGCAGGTCTCTTTCATAGATTATTCAGACCTATCCTAAAGGAGCGCTTTGTTTATCAAAAGTACCTTTTTGAAGTCTGTTTAAACTTCTCCATCAAGCTGAAACTATGGTAAGAAAAAAAAACACACTAAAACTTGTGTCCTTGTACCTTAGGAGTTCCCAAGCATACCAGTATAACTCTAAGATACGGAGAATTTGCTCAATATGAAGCATATTCTTTTCAGGTCTTTCTAGTGTGTAAGCAACGGCTCAAGGAACTTTTTGATTCAGTAGCACTGGCAGGCACAGGTGTGTCACCTTTCCCAGTTCAACACATTCTTCATTTAACCTCTTTCGCTAAAGCTATTGTATTTCTATTGACTTCATGGGAATTCAGCCCTTCTGTTGTTTTCATGAAGTGTGTTTATTTCAACATTGGTTTTCCCTTTAGGCTTCCTGCATCAGTTAGGCAGTACTAGGGCAGCACAGCTACTGATTCTCTTCAGTCTGTGTGAGAGAAAACTTTCTATGTCATCTATCATTGTTTTACCAGTACAGTATTTCTTTAAAAGTCAAAGAAACCTTACACAGCAGTTATATAACTGATCCACTACCCAGGACCTTAATTCACTTTTCATTTGTAATCTGTCTACTACCCTGGCTACATTTGAAAATCGATCAATGACCAACGTCACTACATAAGTATAAGCATCAGAGGGTTTTTTTTCTTAAAAAAAGCCTCTAGCACATGTTAACTCCTGAGCTGCACCCAAAAGACAGATCATTCTATTGATATATGTCTTGATCTCCCTCACTTTGTTGATCCTCTAGATTTCAAAGTAGGTGTCAGTCATGCTTGGTTGGTCATATGCAGTTTTTTAGAAGGACTGAAGAATAAATATTAGTGTTTCTCAGTGGTTAGAAAATTATATTTACTTCGCCTATTTCTACTGTAAAAAGGTACTGCCTTTTGCTTGGGATTTCTTAATAAAGAGCTCACTTTGAGATCAGAAAATGCAAATTGTCTTCACGAGAGAGCATAGAGATGACTCATGCTGAAAAGTTTAGTGGTTGGAAACTAACAACTCTAAAGGTTTGCTGAGCATAAAATATTCCCTCACATAAAGGTATTTAGCCAAATGAAAATGTTTCCTATAAAGAATAGTCTGCATATAACTGTCAGGTTCTTGTTCTATTCATGCTCTTGCTGCTGACACTTTTTTTTTAAGCTAGGATCACACAAGATTCAAACAGAACTCTCATAAATTCCGACATCTCTTTCAGGTGCTATTGACATTACCTCTTCTTATACCCTGCTAATACTTACACTTCTGTGCATAGTGCCTGCCTCTGGAAACAAAATAACTTACAGCATAGTGTTAGCAGTGATCATCAAGGATTATGTAAGTTTTATTTCTAGTTTCTTTGGGTTAAGAGACTGCTTATAGAACTATAATCCCAGATGTTGGAAGAAGTAGGAGCTACCTATGAACATTTCTTTTTCAAACATATTTCACTGGTGAATGAAATATATCAGACACTTACCTGTGTGTATGCATATGTTCTGGTGGAAAAATTATCAAAAAAAGAAATATTAGTTTAAAAATGTTAACCTGTGTCGTGACAGGGAAAGCAGTCATGCAGGCTGAACTGTAGTGGAGAACTGAGCCAGCATATTTGGCATCATCAGAATTCCAAGAATGGTCCAAACAACCTACTTTACCTGTCACAATCTGATGTCATCTGTTGCTTGTTTCACTCTACTGTCTCTTCTAAAACTGAACTGTCATGTAGACAATACTCCCTCAGATTTCCTTCATGCAGCCACATCTTGCTAAATAAGACTACAGCGCATGGGAACTGACATGGGTACAGACTCATCACAAACAATCTTATCCAACAACAGTAACTATAGAAGTATTGATCCTGGTGTCCAAGCCTAGTGTTGAACCATTTTCTTCAATCACTTCTCAGTATTTTGAGTAGACTGAAGGATCCAGTGGTTACATGCAAGGTGTTACCTGTTCCAACAAGATTGTTTTAAGGTGTTCAATGTTCTGCATTTAGCAAGTCTTATGTAAAGTCTTAAGCAACCAAAAATATTTTTCTGCCAAATGTTTTATAAGCAGTATCAGGAACATTCTGTTCAATTTCTGATGTCATGTGTTTAAGTTAGTACTGTTATTGTTATTTTACAAGGGTTTGAACTAAGCCCCAACGTGCCTCTCCTTGCAGAGGTACCACTGCTTCAACAGAAGTGCATGTCTGAAGAAAGTAATTGTTAAACACATTTCATTCCCTGGAGTTCACACACACAAGCTTGAAGCTGAGCGTTGAAAAGGTGGCTGCTCCTCCTATCTGTTAGGTATTTGATCTCTGATCAAATCTGGAGATTTTGATCAGAGATTGATATAGAAATGGTTTTACAAACAATCGCATAGTGACTCTGCCAACCTGAAATTTTGGGAATGCAGGGTAATCCTTGACTCAGCCCCAAGAGTTTGTTAAATGACAAGAAACAGAGGATTACTCTTTCTCTTTTAATAAACGTGCAACATATGCACCGCCTACATATAACTTCAGATGACATCTGATTTTCTAGAAAAGGTGAAACAGTAGATTTTTGGTCTCTGTGACTCAATGTATCTTAATCTTTACTTTCCCTTACACACCGACTATACTTTTTCCATCTAAGTTTCCCCTAATTCTCCTTTTTTAATACCTAAATCCCCTTTTTATTCCTTGGCAGCTTAATCAGTGTCATCATTAAGATGACCTTGATCTTAGTACTACAAACGTACTAATATGAGGTACATCCTGAGAACTACTGCTTGGATTAACCAGAATCAAGTAAATTGTGACTGAAAACTCTTTTCCTCAGCAATATTTCACAGCTCCTCCCTTGAAATCACGCCTTATTCTAGACTACACTTTCCAACCAAAGTTCAGAGTATAAAAAATAAAAATAAGTACAAAAAGAATAAACAATCTTACCTGTTGAGATTATTGAAAGTTGCTATCCCACTGCCATTTGGGGACCAGGTAACAGTAAAACTCATTTAAATGAAGAACTAAACAGATATAAAAGCAAGACTGGAAAAATTACCCGGTTCTTTTTTTTCTTGTTCTTTTTTTTTTTTTTTAATTCTGATTTTACAGGGAAACAAATGATCTGTTGGAAGTTATTACTAGCAGAACAGCTTGTGCCATGACTACTCCCTTGCAGAAACTTGCAGAAATGTTGTTCTCACAAATCCTCGAGATGTCAATTATATGTCCAGACCAGTAAGAGACCATTCATATGTAAATGCTGAGATTGATTTTAACTACACACACACAGCAGCTTCTTTCTCAACTCTGCCTCAAGTGAGTAGATAATTTGTTCAGGAGTCCATAGAC
Source organism: Neopsephotus bourkii (assembly GCF_033783945.1). Taxonomy (NCBI): domain Eukaryota; kingdom Metazoa; phylum Chordata; class Aves; order Psittaciformes; family Psittacidae; genus Neopsephotus; species Neopsephotus bourkii. The sequence continues at coordinate 133,906 of NW_026900856.1, forward strand.
CATATGTTTCAGGACATTATGTAAGTTCTTCTCAAGGGCTATTTTGCAGTTAAAACAGCACAAAATTCACAATTTATCATTTTCCTGTTATTCTGCTGTTCTGGTTATTGACTTTTGATGCAAACCGCAATTTCTTCCAAAGGCAACTTCTCTAAAATCAGTTTGCATCACACTTTCATCTGCATTTCATCAGAGGCAAGCTTCACTCAGGTACCTGTGCAATTAAGCTAAATCTCCTTCAAAGAAAGGGCTGAATTTTAAATGCATCACTGGAACTTAAAACTGACATGCCAAAAACCTACTCTCAAACATAAACATAGTACTAAGTACCCTAGGTGTTTTTATATTTATGCCTAATACATGGGGACATACAAGACCACTGTTTTCTCTGTGTTGTATTATGTGGTTGAAAATGAGAGCAATAATGCCAAAATACCACTTGCATAAGGCTCAAGATGATGAAAAAATATCACAGAAATAATTATAATATAAATACAGACAAAATAAAATGAAGGTAGGCAATGTCTAAATTCTAATTCCAATTTCAGGGATTAACTTCACCACTGGCTGCTAAATTGTGTATTCAAGATTTTTATCTGTAAATTGATTAAAATTCTCTCAAGGATATTTTCAACTAGCTATAATATCAAGCTCAATAAATATTAAGAAAAAATAAATGCTGATTGAGTTTATACTATACATTGAATACAGACCTTTATTTCTAAAGTATTGATAAGTAACTTACCATTTTTACATGCATCAGGAATAAGATACTAGATACTATTCTTTATTACCTTCCTTAAGTACTTACTTTCAATCTCCTTAATTTTCATTTCCCAGGGTATGCAGGCTGTCTTAAAATTCTCAAAATCTCTCTGAAATTTCATCCACTTCTGAAATGGGTCACAAATAAAAAAATATGACCATTATCTCAGTGCCCAGATGCTGTTTCTCCTTGAGCTAACATAACCCCTTAATCATTCACAATATCCTTTGGCAGAGCCCACTGCAATAGAAGCAGTAGCTTATGAAGAGCCATCTTATTTCGTTTGTTCTGAATATGTCTCCTACTGGCTTTGTGTGAAAACCCTACCTCTTCCAGAAGAAAAATGATTAAATAACCTCTACTTTTCATTCTATTATTTTTTTTTATAATTGTTTCTGAGAATTTAATTTATTTCCTGTGCTATTCAAAATTCAGATCTGGAGCTCAAACTGTGTGGTTTAATTACAATTATTCTACACAATACTTTATCTATTAGATAAGTGTAACTTCTGTAATAGAGCTTCTTGTGCCCATCTGAGTTTGAAAGCCTCATTATTTTTTGTGAACATTAATGCTTATGAGATGTGACTCAGCAGATGCTTGAGTCTGATGTTTGCAGAAAGTCCAGTCTAAGTAAGGGTAAACCTGTCTGTAGCAAGTAAACTTACCAAATATTCTTAGCATCATTCTACATAAACATTTTAGTTTGGGGCAAAAGTGTGCTTTTGAAGTGAATCTGCCAAACCATCCTGATTTACCACACTCAGATTCACACTGTATAGCAGTGTTAGAGGATAAAACTAAGTCAAAAGATGTACTTGAGGACCACCTTAATCCACATCCACTGCTAGTGGATATTTGTTGTTTGAGACCACAAAGGACTTATCTGTACGAGAGACCTGCCAGAATACATATTGTGCGAATATTGTTCAGCCTTTCAGTCACAACCCTACAGAGCCATATTATTCCCTAGCATATGCGTAGCCCCGGAACCTTAACTTAGTGGAGATGCCTACAGCACTTTTGTTGTAGGGCAAAAATACACTTTTTGATCCTTCACAGAAGGTTGTCTCAAGGTAGAGACTGAGCTTTGGATTCAACCCATGCAAAAATCAATATATATCAAGAGAAATTAACCTTCACAAGATATTAAACTCCTGCAAATTCTTGTGAAATCAAGCCTCAATCAAATAGTGAGTTTGCATTAGAAATATTTTCATGCAAGAACAGTGAAAACAAAAGTGTCCAAATGCAAAGAAAGACAAGGAATTCTGTTTATGTAGATGGGTATATATGCCAATAATGGACAGAAGTCTCCCCATTTGCATTACATGCAGTTAGTGAAATAATAAATTTACCTTGGTCATCATCACTTTGTATGCATAGAATTTTTTTCCTTTTCCTTTTCCAAGAGCACCTTCAAACTTTTCAACAAAAAGCTGGGCTTCCCTGGAAAATGAAGGCAAAAGTAAGATATAGATGATGCTATGGTAAATTTCATATTGTCTTTAATGTATCGATGTAATTTTTTATGTGTTCTAACTCCTCAAAGATTTTTGTAAAATCTTGTTCCCTTAGTCAAGTTTGCAAAGAACAGGGATGAGACTTTGTATTTCACAGAATAATAATTATATGTATTGCAAACAGAACAAGCAACTTCAGTAATCTGCTCTCAAACAAATTCATTTGGACCTCTGAGAATCGCCTACATCCAGTTAATGTTCTCAAACATTTTTAGTCATAGAGACTTTATTTTGCGGTTCAGCTGCTGCTCATATATGTCACTCACAAACTCTTATTCCTCCTGGTTTCACCTAATATAAATTGCTGTTGGGTTACCTAAGCAAAATTTATTTCCATTTTTTATTTTGGAAATATGTATACATTAATGTCTTGGTTCCTGTGTGTTTCACCTTCTCAAGTCTAGACTTAATTCAACTCTTCAGTATTTATGCATGTATTATTTCTAATTGTACCATTCTTAGAATAATTTTATAGAAGTGTAGCTTCAGTGGTCCCCAAAAGACTAAAATTTTGTTTATAAGCATATGGAAGTCAAATAATACCATGGTGCTACAAATATGAGATGAAGATTTTTAAATTGTTTTAAAAGGCATAATGGTTGTGAATTAAAACAATGTCATCTATTTTTTTATCTGTAAATTTGACTATCGTAGAATATTTAGGGTTGGAAAGGACCTTATGATCATCTAGTTCCAAACCCACACTAAATCACATCACCCACGACTCTGTTCGGCTTGGCCTTGAACACTGCCAGGGATGGAGCATTTACCACTTTTTTGGGCAACCTATTCCAGTGCCTCACCATCTTCACAGTAAAGAACTTCTTCCTTATATCTAATGTGTCTCTATTGAGAAAATGTGCCCTAAAGGTTAAGTGCCCTAATCTAAAACACTCAAAAATAGGGTAAGAAATCTTAGCTGTCAGTATATGCACAAAAGTGCATTACTATTTGTCACCACACTCGATGACTGCAAAGCTTTGTGTATTATATTAGGTATAACACTAAACACTTGAGAAAGACAATTGGGAAAATGTTAGTTGTGATGCACAACTCTCCAGAAGCGCTACAGATAAATTCACTGAGTAAAATAAATTCTCATTCTTATATCTTCTGTTCAGATATTTTATGCAAGCAAGCAAAAATATTTTGTTAAACTGCAAAATCTGACAATGGCTTTGTCAGAATAGTGGTGTAGCTGTGATAAAGGAGAATTAAAATTATGGATGAAGAAGGCTATTACCTGTGTCATAATGTCCCTTAACTCAAAAATCTTAACTATGATTTTTTTAAAAGATAGTTAAAAATCATCTTTTAAAATACTGTGCATTTTTAGTAACTAGAAATACTTGGGGTGATCTTCATACTATCGTTTGAAGACCTACCAAAATCTTTCCCCACTAGACACCCACTGTACCAGCCTCTTTCACTCAGAGTAACAAGGCTGCAAATGGCCTTTTGTTTCTACACTTCCCAAGACTGCAAAATTGAGCTACTGTATTTAGCTTTCACTCTTTGAGAGCTTTCCACCCTTGATAGCCCTCTGAGCACTCTCACCTTCCAAGTGCTCACACCTAAACCCAGATGGTGAGGCATTAGGATCAGTGCCAGTTAACCTGACCTCCCCAGGAGTTCAGCACGCATTTTCCCACCACCTGAGATCCCCTTTCCTTCTTCAAAGACAAAGGTTGGCAGAAGCAAAAACTACACACAATGAAATGTATCCCAATCCAATCACTCTTTTTTTTTTTTTTTTTCCCTGTGGTATAAGGCAAATTCAGATTAAAAAAAAAAGTAAAATAAAAAGACCCAGCCACCACCCCAGCCATGCATTACACCTATTCACCACTTCAAAGTGTCCCTCAGGGACCAAGTCAGTGTCTTTTTAATGCTCTAGATCCCTTATTCTCAGTTCTGCTTTTCTGGATCATATTTGTGTTCTGGATTTTGGAGTCTGATCTTTCTGCACTTTAGCTAACTTTGTCACAGACTGAGCCTTCTTTATTCTCTGTAAATTGAGACCTTCAAAGATTTTCTGGCTCAGCACTCACATCTCATTCTTCCATTTTGATTCTCAAAAAAAAAATTCTACTTTAAATTTCAGCCCCTTCACATAAGTCAGAGGAAACAGACTCTTCCAGTGCCCAAGAGTCCCTTTTAAATCCATGTCCTCAGGAATTAAAACCTTGTTGCACCGTCAGGAGATACGAGGCAGTCCTAACAGCAGATGGCAGCTTCCTCATAAACTCCGCAGTCAGTGCTGGAGCAATACCGTAAAAGCAGCCAGAATCAATAAACTGGAAATATACCTGCCTCCCAAGGCAGCATATTATATTCTGGACTTAAGAGGAAAACCTCCCACCACCACTTTTATCACTAGGTAATTCAAGCACTTGAGCTTGTTTATGAAAAATTACTGAAATCAAAGCCTCCAGAGCTGCAGAAAACCTCTGCTTTTAGTCACTAAACACTTGCTGTTACACTGCAGAATATGAGGATTTCAAATCATAGGGATTTTTGTTTGGTTGGTTTGGGGGGTTTGTTTTGTCATTTTGTTTGTTGTTGCTTTGGTTTGGTTTTGGGGTTTTTTACAGGAGAAGTAAATTGGAAATCTAAGGGATAATATGAAAACAATCATTAACATAAAAAAATCCTCTGTAGCAGATATGAACATATTTTGCATCTATAGCTGAACACAGAAATTCTCCACAAACATGTTCTCCTATAAAATTAAGCCAAAACAGAGCAAAATGGAACTTTCCACACTGGAAAACATAAAAAGATTTATTTTTAACTCTTAATCCAAACCTTCTGTTCATTTGTTCAAAATGTCTTCTTACAAAGTTTTTTGCAAAAAGTAGTATTTCTTCTTCCTCTCTACCTCCTGTACTCTCCATCAAGCAACCTTTCACTTCACCACTTTTAGCACTATTTAAGATTTTTCTCAAGGACAAACCAAAACATTGCTTTTTGAACAAGGTGATCTGGATCTCCAGGTTTAATGCTGCTAATCCTCCTGAATGCCTCCCTGAGTCTTACTTCGGCAGTGGCTAAGGTTTCCTTTCTCCCTGAATCTCTTCTTCCCCAACACTGCCTGCTACAGTGTGTGCTGGGTACAGAACTGTTATAAACTGTCCCTAAATGTTACTGCTTTACAATCTTTTTTCAAATCAATTTTTTTCTTTTTACAAATCAAATTTTTTCTTTTTACAATCAATTTTTCAGTGATGTCCAGTGACAGGACAAGGGGCAATGGCTGTAAACTGGAACATAGGAGGTTCCATATGAACATCAGGAAAAACTTCTTTACTGTGAGAGTGACAGAGCACTGGAACAGGTTACCCAGGGGGGTTGTGGAGTCTCCTACGTTGGAGATATTCAAGGCCCGCCTGGACAAGTTCCTGTGTGATGTACTCTAGGTTACCCTGCTCTTGCAGGGGGGTTGGACAAGATGATCTTTAGAGGTCCCTTCCAACCCTTGGGATTCTGTGATTCTGTGATTCTGTTATCTGTTTTTCTCAGATTTTCACTTCATTGGTCTTCTTGGGACTGAGTTCATCATTGCAGCACAGGCAAACCAGACAATGATCTGAAACCAGATCACTGATACTACCCAGTCAACTGAGTTACACATGCAAGATCAGAGCACAAAACCAGTTGGATCCATGCATGCACAATATTTGTGAAGCTACCTTAATGTTTTGTGAAAAAAGTATGGAGCAACCCCTTTCATTATTTTCATATATGGCTTTCCAGTGCTTATAAATTTGTGCTATAAATCTTGAAAAAAAATCAACTAAGCCCAAACAGTGAACTTGCAGTATTATTTAGTTTTACATTAATATTGTATTTATGTTCTAGTCTAGTTGCAATATACTGTGGGTTTTTAACTAGTCGCATTTTTTACAATAAAGTGTATTTTAAACATGCATTAGGTTTCAAAAAGGCATTAAAAACTGCCTATTAATATTTCCCCTTTTGGGGAAGTAATAGCCAAAATCATCACATAATAATGCAAAAATCATTGCATAGTTAATAAAAAGTATTATTTGGCCCAAATGGTGGTGATGAATGGAATTAAATCCAGTTGGCAGATGGTCACAAGTGGTGTTCCCCAAGGCTCAGTACTGGGACCAGTTCTATTGAAAATATCTTTATCAGTGCTTGGGACAAGAGGACCGAGTACATGCTCAGTAAATTTACATGCTGACTCTTGGAGGTTGATCTGCTAGAGGAGAGGAAGGCTCTGCAGAGGGATCTGGATAGGCTGGATCAATAGGCTGTGGCCAGTGGTATGAGTTACAACAAGGCACAGTGACGGGTCCTGCATCTGGACCACAACAAGCCCATGTGAAGCTACAGGCTTGGGAAGAGTAGATGGAAAGATGCGCAAAGAAAAAGGACCTGGGGGTGTTGACTGATAGAGCTGAATATGATCCAGCTTGTGCCCGGGCAGCCAAGAAGGCCAATGTCATCCTGACCTGTATCAGAAATAGTGTGGCCAGCAGGGCCAAGGTAGTGGTTATCCCCTTGTAATAGGCACTGGTGAGGCTACACCTCAAATCCTGTGTTCAGTTCCGGCCCCTCACTACAGAGAGCAGGTCCAGAGTAGGGCAATGAAGCTGGTGAAAGGTTTGGAGAACAAGTCTGATGAGGAGCAGCTGAGGGAACTGGGGGTGTTTAGTCTGAAGAAGAGGAGGCTCAGGGGGGATCTTACTGCTGTCTACAACTACCTGAAAGGAGGTTGTACTGTTGCAGGTGTCAGTCTCTTCTTCCAAGTAACAAGTAATAGGACAAGAGGAAACGGCCTCAAGTTTTACCACAGAAGATTTAGATTGGATATTATGAAAAATTTCTTCACCAGACGGGTTGTCCAGCATTGGAACAGGCTGCTCAGAGAAGTGGCTGAGTGACCATCCTAAAGGAGCTTAAAAGATATGTGGATGTGCTTAGGAATGTAGCTTAGTGGTAGACTTGGCAGTGTTAAGTTACAGGCTAGGCTAGATAATCTTAAGGATCCTTCCAAACCTAATTGGTTCTATGATTCTATGATTATTATGCAGTTGAAATAAATTATGTTTAAAAAAGCATTTTGTGAAAGAAAAGAGTGTAAGCCTTCTTCCACTCTTGGAAAAAATGACATCAAGTTACATCTGATATTTTACAAGCACCTTTTCTTTTGATGTGCAGTGGATTTTACCAGTTAACATTCTAAATAGCATTTCCATACCATTCATTTAGAGAGAGTAATTCTTACAAGGCAAACCCACCACATGCAAATGTACAGAGGAGTTATTAAGTGCTCCACAGCAGCCTGTTAGCTGTATTCATGAATATTTGCATGACTTAAAGATCTTACTTAATTGGTAGTTAAATGCAAATCTCAATAACAACTTGATCCTGAAATGGAAAAGTCCCACCAGAGTTTTAATGAAATACCTGAAAAGCAAATTCACTGCAGAAACAGAGCTTGAAAAAGGGCCTACGGGTAATGAGGCAGAAACATGTGTGCAGTTATGTGCAAGGAAGTAATACAGAAACCATAACTACCAGGTAATGCTGAGCCATGAAACAGAACAAGATTTCCCTTGCACCCTCAGCTTTTCTTCCCTCACCAGCTCTGCAGCAGGTTAGTCCCACTGCGTTACTTCTGACCTCTGATTTGTAAGGTAAGGAGACCTTTCCCCAACTTATTAAACTTCCTGGATTTACAAGTTCAGGAACAACTTGGAATGATTCAGCCAGGCAACAGGCTTGCAGTGTCCTTTCAGAGTCTGTGACAAGTGGTTTTTTTTCTTAAATATTATTCAGGTTTCTAACTTGAATTCTAAACTACCTCCCTGAAAGACTTCTGTTTGTACATGCCTGCAGACTTTGACACACATTATCCTTTCCTCCATTTCTCCATTTAAAAATAAAATGTGAAGACAGGAAGAATGATCAAGCAATAAAAAGCAGTTCTGAACCCACAGAACTGTTTTAGAAATCACAACAACATCCAAAGCCACATACATGTCTATGCTTACCTATTTGGAAGTAATGAAACTTCACTAACATGAGGACGTGTCAAAACCAACACAGAGCAACAAAACTGAGCTTTGTAATCACTGGTATCATGTGTTATAGGTAAATTATCTATATTACAAGATAGGCCAAAGTGTGCCCCGTTAGCTAACCGTGAATTTAAAGAAGCTTCTGAGAAACCTTATTAATTGAATTACAGACACAAGGAACTAATAAATGTTGCATGGGGTCAGGCATTATTGTCCCATAGAAGCCAGAGTTAATTATTAATACCAGGTGTGGAGTTACAGCTCCCAAAGTGCTAGGTGTACAGTGCTATGGGCACTTCAGTGTTGCAGAGGGAGGATGCATTACAGCTCTCAGAGGCTGTTGCTAATGAATAGGATTCAAGTGGATTGCTCACATTTTTCAGTAACAGTTCAGGAAGGTTTCAGTCTCCAAGATCCAAAAACTCATTAAAAAGAAATGTCTTATTAATACTGATTACCCAGGACTTCTTCAACTCTTAAAAAGATTGGCTAAAAACTGACTGCAAAACAACTGTTGTCAGGCACAGCTCACTTGAAAAGCAGTTCAGTGATAATAATGGGCAAATTATGGTGTTATTTAATACCCAGCTGGCCTCCAGAACATCCAGTATGTCCATAGTAAGAGAGATAAAATACTGATTCACTGTAGTACAAAGAGGGCATCCAAAGATGAGAAAATTCCGCCATCCCACACATGTACCTTATGTATCTTTGGGTTTTGTATATATACTTTAAAATATTTCCTTTCCAATTCATCTGTTTTGATGGGTAATCTAAGTCATGTAATAAAATAAACGACGTTAAGAAATACTGAAAAATTGCCACATTATATTCTCTCCCTGGCAGATGAAGCAGAGACTACTCTGCTCTTTACTGTTTTTCTTAGAAAAAGCCAAAAAGTTGTCATGTCTCTCTTTAAATCTGTATTTAATTGGAAGTCCTTTAAAAAGCCTAAGCTTGATATTTGACTGCTTTTTTAATTTTTATATTGTCATTTTGCTTGTTGTGATAGTTTGTTAACTGGCTTTAAAGTAAGACCTCTATTGGTACATTTCTGGACTTGTGTTCAGGTCTCTGATTATATGGTAACATAATAGGCTTTGCTGGTGGATACAAACTGTGTAGTTGTTACTAGCCTTTGGTATTCTATAGCACAAACTTTGGCCATCCAAACAGGTATACACACTAATAAGGGGAGTGAAATATGTATAGCAGAGCCAAACACAGTAGCACGGCTTTTAAACCTTCCCTTTCCTTCATACCTGTGCAAAACCTGACCAAGAGAATGAACAGACAGGGATGCAGTCCCCAAAAATCAAACCCTTAGAGGTAAATTAGGATATCTTTCCCTGGAGGTTTTCCAATTTCAACAGTTGAAGCAGTGCCCATGAGTTTTATTTTTTGTGTCTTTTTCTAATCCAAAAATATTTTCAACAGTTTATTCCCCTTTCTAAATCTCAGTGTTGTAAGTAATGATTGATAGTCATTATCGTCTATTGGCTCTTCAGGTTATTTTGTCCTGGCCAAAAGGTTGCCTGAGTAGGCAGCATCAAGAGGAAAAATTACCTCCCATTGAAAAGACACAACAGCAGTACTCACCAACCATTAAACCAGTAGGAAAAAAAATGAAGAGAACAAGAAAACCTTTCTGGACTCCAAGTGCATGTATGCTCTCACCAGCACAGACCACTATGTCCCCATCCCACAGCTTAACCTCTGTTTCTTCAGAGTTTGGAGAATGGTGATGCAGTTTCCTGCACACCTTTTCAGGGCTTGTTCCTCACTTTTTTCACATCTCCAGACCTGTAACGATCTGACCTCAAGGTGAGGTGAGAGTCTGACAGTGCCAGTACAGTTCAGCTTCAAACTGCAGAGGAACACTCTGCAGCAGAGCAGTTTCTTCAGCTATGGTTCTTCAGAGAACAATCAGGGGCTGTTTGAAATGCATCTTTCAAGACACAGGGATGTAAATTAGAAATTAGAGCTGATCTAATTTGCCAGTGCAGCTCTATTAAGAATGCCATTTAAGCTAGGTCTTGACAGAAGGCATTTTATAGATACCATATAGTTCTGCATCTGTGTTCTAAAGTTATTGTTCATTCATGCATTTTAAGAACAAAGACTGAAGGAAAAGTTTAACTATTTTACCAAGTGGTAACTAGAGCTAAATACAAATAATCTTTCCTACCCTATACTTACTTATCAATTTCTTATAACACAAAATTAAGTGGAATTTACCCCAAAATAGGGGAGAGCTCTGACAAATTAACATTTCTTAAAAAAAAAAAAAAATTAGAATCATAGAAACATAGAATCATAGAATAGTTAGGGCTGGAAAGGACCTTAGGGACATTTCTTGTTCTATCTCTAAGAAGCTAGATAGGTTTCTTTTTTTCCCCCCATACCCCATAATACCCTAAATCTTGCACAGAGGAAGAAGTGGATGACAAAGAAATATTTGCTAATAATAAATGTTGACCAAAATTTTCAACAAGAAGAGATGCTCATATAAGGGTACTCAAAGTCACACTATTGATTTACAGGTTTAAGGACTTTAAGACAAAGTTTGTCCATTTTTCACAGGTACATGAATAATGCCAATCCAACTAATGATTCTGGTATAAATCTTATATGTCTTGCTAAAATACAAAACAAATACACAGACTCCCTGAAAAGTCCTGATATAAGCACTTCTGCAACTACAGTCGTAAAATCCCATTCATTGATTAGATATTACTTCTTATTTTAAGCAGTATAGTAACACTGCGTTACATTGCAATTTAGTTGAAGTTAGACTACAGAGAGACAATTACATAAACAGGACCCTAGAAAAATTAGTCTCTGATTCTATTTTGGTATGTAAATGATTGGGCTCAACTTTTTAAAAGTTCTGAGTGCTTTCTAATTCCTTTATTTTCTTTTAAGACGCTAAACACAGATTTAAAGGCCTAATTCTCAGCACTCAGGTTTAAAAATGTCACCAAATAATTGGGTTTTAGCTTTTATTTTTTCATTCCAGATGTATGCTGAATTTATATATTTCCTCTGCTGATATATGCAGGACTCCGCCAGAACTGCAACACTCTAAATAAAAGGTGACTATTATTGAAATTTTATTTGACAGAGAAACATAGTAATAAATGTAATTCTTAAGTTACTAAAAGTAGATTCAAAATAAATAAACTGATCTGAAGAACTGTAACTTGCTTTTGGAATACACATTTTTCTAGTATAGATCAGCTGATATTATGCTTCCAGGCCTTCTTCAGAGAGGGCTGTAGCAAAGGATTAAAAAAAAAAAAAACATTTTTGCAAACTGCTGTAAAAACACATTGATGCATCTTGTTTACTAAAACAAATCTTCTAATGTCAGCAAATAAAGCGGAATGCTTGTCTAGTTTCCAGGCTAGATTTCATAAATATAAGAATTTAGAAGTTACTAGACTAATCGACTCTTAGGTACAGTTGCTGCCCATGCTGAATGTACAAGGCCCACTCCACCCTGAATATGAGCAAAAAAGTCATTAAGATAAAAAGGCAGACAACAAGGGTAGGAGTTTGAAAATTCACTACTGGTTTAAAGCCCACCTCAGAGACAAAAAATGTACAGCAGTGTAGCATTCACTGAGGATTGCTAGAACTTCCTCTTTTCCAAGGTAAAAAACTCAGCTCTCTCAGTCATTCTCTCTTCATGGGAGAGGTCTTCCAGATCTGAACAATTTTGTGGCCCTCCTCTGGACCCTCTCCAGCAGGTCTATGCCCTTCTTACGTGGAGGCCCCAGAGCTGGATGTAGTACTCCAACTGGGGTCTCACCAGAGCAGAGTGGGAGAATCACCTCTCTCTGCCTGCTGTCCATGCCTCATTCTATGCAGCCCAGGACATTACTGGCTTTCTGAGCTTTAAGCATGCACTGGCAGCTCATGTCTAGCCTTCATTCACAAGTACACCCAAGTCCTCCTCCACAGGGCTATTCTCAATCCCTCCATCCACCAGTCTGTATTGATGCTGGGTGTTAGTGAAGTCTCTCAGCAGGATAAGAGCCTGCAAGCATGATGCCTCCTGCAACTGGAATAAGAAAGCTTTGTCAATAGGCTCCCCTTGATCAGCAGCCTGTAGTACCCACAACTGGAAGGACAGAAGGAAAAATTGTCTCTGCTCCAACCTCCGTTACCAACCAAAGCCCAGAAGTCTCTTTGGACTGCCCTTGGACTATGTATCACAGCAAATGAGTTATTCAAAACAGAGGAGCAAAAAATAATTTTGGCAGTTTCGGCAAACGAATAAAGTTTTCTGTGTTTACCCAGTTACCTCTGTTTGCCGGAAACGTAATTTTTAACCTTAAAAAAAATAGAGTGATAGGTTTGCTATGTAGTTTTATGTGTGGCATACATTAAAATGCATGAGATCATTTTAATCATTTTCCAATTAGTTTGTTTTTTTGTAAGTAAAAAAAAAAAAAATCTGTTATTCTTTCCAAAAAGTTAAAAAAGAAATATAAATCCTCTCTTCCTACCCCAGTAATCTTGAGGTATTCTTGAAATAGCATCATTTTTCTTGAATATTAAATTTATTCATGGAAGAATTTATCAAATTTTCCTAACTCAAGAAACATGAAAGATTTTAGAGGGTGGTGTAATGGAAATTTAAACAGGAAAAATATTTGTTTTTCATATCTCATTTCAGGTTTACAGAGACAAGAAAGCCCTGATCTGCGATGCCATTTACTTCCACTTTCTGTGAAAGCACACGATGGAAAAGAGAGATTAGAGGTGGTTTGAAGTTAATTATACCAGTATGTCTAAAAAAAACCCTAAAAGTTCAGAAAAACAGTGCGAAGTGCAAAGCAGGATGGCAGATACTCATTATAGTAATCAAATCATACTTCAGGACAGACAACTTCTTTTTCATCTTCCATGGCTTGTTTCGTAGTGTGGCAATTAGTTTCTTTTTTTCTTCTACCTCTTCTTTCAACTTGGCCAATTCCTCCTCTGTAATTGGTTCCTCTTCAGAGTCAGAATCAGAGCTTCAAACAAAAGCAGGAAGAAAAAACATCACCAAAACTCAGAAAGGACAGAAGTATTCACTGAAGCTTGGTGTTAATTCTTCTTCAGACCTAGACAAATGCCTTCACAGTTGCACAGGGGGGAGGACACAGTTCACTTAGACTTGTTAATTTCAGTATGAAAGGCAAAGCCCACACACAAAGTGCAGAGCTACCACTGAACCAGCACTACACTAAGAGCATCCCATGGAGAGTGGGCAGGGCTCCTGCGGAAGTGTCTGACAGCCACCGATTGTTCCTTCAGGATTAACCAGCCTCCTAAGAGTTCAACTTAAATTCAGTCATGTGAGGAAACTTGACTGAGGCCATAAAAATGAACTTGTTCACCCCACTGCAGTGTGCCACAAGAATGAGAAGAGATGCCACAGCCACAGCAAAGACAAGTTTAAATGCCTGATGAACAGCCCATCCACTGATCAAGGCAGTAGCATTTCAGAGATGGGAAGGATTCAAAGCCACGTAGCAGCAAGGTTTTGATGTGTCCTACCACTTGAGGTAAGCAGACACAATAGTATTTGGCATCTCCAGATGTGTTGTGTTTGTAATCTGAACTTCTGCATGCACCGGTTTGTAGCAGCTTTGGAAAACATTGATTTGGAAAGCATTTGGAAAGCAACGGCCACTTTCCCTAAAACTTGCATAGTATCCTTTTCTGTGAGCAATCTTACATCTCATAATTGTATGTAACAAATCATTAGCAACAAGTGTTTCCTCTTCTTACACCAGCAAACAGAAAAATAATAAAAAGGAAATTATTAGACTCTAAATTCCTGTCCTAAAAAGCTGACAGCAATGACTGCCATTGAGCTCTTAGTAAAAACAGTTCAATACATTTCTGTTTCTCTTTTGCCTTTCTTTGCCTTCTTTTTTTGTTTTGAATGTTTGAAAACGTACTGCTTTATATATATATATATATATATATATTTTGTAGATTGTTTTGGAACAGCTCATTAAGACTTTATCAAGCAATAGTTTTCAGATTGTTTTGCTTATAATTTATATTTCTGAGGGTTTGATATTCAAAATCTGAAGTCAAAGCTGAATGTTTCATTACTTAAGTCACCTAATTGCATAGTTTCTATCCTCTCCATAATTAAAAAATTATAAACTTCTTCTTCTTTGACCAAAACAGTGTGACATAAAGGTCAAACGGCTTATCTGTATGACATAAAGGACAAAAGAGTTTATCTGCAAGAATATGAATGAAAATTTTTAAAACAAACAATTACAATAAAAGCAAAATTCTCGCAACACAGCAAAAAACAAGTATGTCATTGGTCATCCATCTTCAGTTTCATGAAATATACATCACTATAGCACACGATACCAGAGATCAGTTTAAAAATTTCAGATATGCAGGAGTAACTTGGCAAAGGAAAGAAAGAGGCTTTCATAGTTATCAGATGCCCTGCTATTGAAGACTCAAATGTTATTGAAAAGACTGTCATGTTAGAAAGTTGAACCCATTAGCCACAAGATCTCATGATAAAAAATTGTGCCACAGAAAATATAAATCTACAGAAAGGACTGCTACTGAACACTGGGCAGATCTATTGTTATCCCAGTATTGCAACCAGCAAGTTAAGAACTATATGAAAATTTAAGACAAACTGATGAAGGTAAATAAAAATATTCGTGCACACGATTTTGAGGCATTATAATGAAGAACGAGTCATGTCTTTAAGAACAGAAGGATTAAAACAGTCAGATTTTGAGAGACCTTTAAATCAATATCTTTTACAATCAGCTGGTTTGCATTTTACATTTACAGGCAGGCAGGAATGTGCCCAATATTGAGGATTTCCTTATAAATAAGAAATAAGATTGTTGGGTTGTACAAAATGGAAACATGCAGTTTTACAAGACTGCAGTGGGAAATATGAGTGGTAAGTGCTGATGCAGTGAGTTTACAGAGGAAAAGAATCTGGGCAGAACACAAGAGGTAAAATAGGAATAATACTGGCTCTTTCTCCCATTGCCAGCTACAGTTTTGTCTTTGTAAACATATCTCATCTTTAATTTTTCACTTTCCTTTGGAACCAAGAAAATAATAACATTCCAAATTTCTAAGCATTTTTAAAAATCAGTATTTTGAAGAGTGTTTACACTACAGAGTCAAACTTCATATGGTTACAGAAGATTTTGCCTTTAGCTCAAGTGATTGAACACTGAGAGATTCAAGCCAGGATACCTTTCATGAAAGGTTGTGATTTGTACATCTGAAGGGCAAAAAGATTTACTGTGACCTTCAGGCTATCACAGAGCATAAAACATCACTAAAAGGTTTCACATCAAGCCCTGATCTTCCTTGACTCCAATTCAATCCATACAATGCATCTTTTTCTAAGTCAGTGGAGCTGTTGAAATCAATGGTGCATCCTTAAATGACACACATAATGAAACTGCTCATATCATCAAACTGTGTTTTGGTTTATGCTCATATTACAAATCTGTATTTTGGTTCTAGTTTCATTTCCTCTTTATGGAAGCATCTACTTGTCAAATGGTATTTTGTAAACGCCATTTTATAGAGGTAAAAAATAAGGTGAAATGTTTTTCTTGGAGCTTGGAGATTTTCAAGGAAATGACTGGTAGGACTTTAAGAGGCTGGAGTGATGAGTGAATAAATTTGACTAATTTGTGTGTGTGTGTGTGTGTGTGTGTGTGTGTGTGTGTGTGTGTGTGTGTGTGAAAATTCTATTGTTTATTGATGATCTTCATAATATCCCCTTCCATTTAGTGCTCTTCAGCAATGTTCCTGCTAGCAAGAAGATGCAGTGCTTGTACTGCTTTAATCTTCCATGTACAGCTGGAAAAGCATAAGCTTTATACTCTGGAGTAATTCTACTAAACAGTTGATCTGCTCACATACAGAGCTACACAATAAAACCAGAAGTTGCACAGGCTAGGCAGAATATGTTTCCTTCTCTGGGGATTTTTATCTTAAGTGACTGCATACGGTTTCCACCTAAGACCAATCAGTCACAATTAGCCAATAAAGAATATAGCTTTTCAACCTAGGGATATCATAGTCCTTCACAGTGAGTCTATACCGAGCAATTTATCACAGATATTTTTGGGATAATGTGGCAAAAGCCACAATGAAGTAGCAAATTCAATATTAACACCCTGTGTGGAATAGTATCACATTTAGTTTTACTTTCTTTTTTTCTCTTTTTCTTTTTTTTTTTTCCTGTTTGGTTATTTTTTCTTTCTCAATTTCTTATTTTACTTTTGTCATGCTTTTCATGCTGAAATGTCTTGGCTATTTAATAGCTACAACAGCAAGGTTTACATTTAAACAGTAGGAAGCATTTGCTGTGATAGGTCCTCATGAACTTGCTAGAGAGGTTTCATTTCTATGCTGTCACCCTTCTCTTCTGAACTGAAGGTTTACAAATCCTTTGTCTGAATCACAGCTGAACTGACCACCAGCCTATTTTCCTTCATTTCTTACATTTTCTGGTTTTCTTTTAAAAATCTTTTAAAATATTCTTATATTTATTTCTCTGCATTCTTGCCAGCTGGTCCCCTAAAAAGTAAAAAAATAATATAATGTTTTTGAGGTATATTCCAGAGATCCATCAGGTTTTTCTTAAACATTATGCTTACTACTCCAAGAAAAATGTCAATCTAGGTAGCATTTCTAAGTAGCTGAAACATGTATTTTAATGTTAAGAACTTTGGAAGATAATTAAAAACATTGTGCCCTCACTAAGTTTTATATTTTCAGGGGCTTTTTTTTTTTAATTAATGTTCAGTAAATGCATACAATGGAATACAATAATAAGCAAAGGAACATGGATTGACCCATTTAGGACTGTTGCTGTATGAGTACAGGAAATTGAAGAGGGCTATGATTGGCACCACAGTGAAGAGCCAGCTTATGAAAAAGAAAGATGGTAGGCACTCTTTTAGGGAAGGGAAATGAAGTAGAAGTGTACTGAAATGGGATCATGGATAAATAAATGCAACAGAATGTCTCACTGTATTTCCTTCTTTCCTTTTACTCCTGCTGAGCTCTCCATTGATGCCTTTGGGAATACAAACAGCTGTAGCAAATGCTGAATGAGGGAAGTGGAATCTCCCTTCGTCTCCACTGAGATGTGTGCCTAGCTGCATTTGCTCCATTATACACAATTCCAGTGATCTTCTTATATAAAGCTAACTCAAACCTGACTGTGAAAAAAGAACTTCATGCTGTGAAAAGTGTTAAGATTTTAGTTCTGCACTGGAAATAAAACTAGACCTTGGGTGTTTGCAGGTTTATCATCTTGGGGGTTGGGGAATTTTAGTTTTGATGAAAGGAAAAAGTAGGAGGGGTCTTACCTGTTGTCACATCTTTCTGTTATTTGCTTCTCTCCTCTGTTATTTTTACATGCATTCTACAGAGAGCTGCTCATAAACTTAGGATATTTAACTATAATAAGGGTGACCCTGGCTTGAGTTCCTATTCTACGTGTCCAGATTTGACCTAATCCTCAGGGTATCAGAAGTCACAGAAGGGCCTGACTGGTCATTTCCTGAGGTCCCACCCTGGACCTGTGACCCTGACTTTATTCTACTGAAGTGGATATGGATTTGTGGGAGCTTTCCATTTACATTCAGCCATCATTTCTTCACTGCAGAAAGAAAAAGGTATCTTTCCAGTTCTAGCTGGGCTATAATGAGCAAGGGAGTCATATTGACTACAGGTATTTCTCAGCTATAAATGAAAGCAGGTTTCATATAAGATAACTATGGTCTTATATATAAAAAAAAAATAAAAAAAAAAATTGAATTACCCAGATCCTGATTTCTTTTTGTCTTTCTTTTTCTTGTTGGCCTTCTCTTTTTTCCCTTTCTTATCAGGCTTTTTGTCCTGTTTCTTCTCTTTGCCTTTCCCACTTTTACCCCCTTTTTCATCTTCCTCTTCACCACCTTCCGTGGTTTTCTCATTTGCCTGTTTCTTCCTGGTAGGGTCTCCTTCAGAGTCACTGCCCTCATTTCTAGCTGCTCGTCCACGTCCTCTACGATTTCTGTTCCTGCGATGCCCAGCTCTCCTTGTACCATCTTCATCATCATCATCCTCCTCACCACCACACCTGGCTCTCCCTCTAGCATGTCCCCTTCTGGTTCTCGGTGTTGCTCTCTTCCCTCCTTTATCTGTGATGGAGGGGAAAAAAACACATGAGAGAGGGCAATATGTTAGAAGGAGACTTTTCCTCCTCCTTCATTCTTGCAGATAATCAGAAAACATCTGATATGGCCTTACAAAGTAATTAACATTACTGACCTTTGACATTTTCTTCATTCTCATCTGCATTCCCTTCTTCATTGTCAACATCACTGCCCACTGTGGAATGAAAACAAAGGCCAGTGCATGTGAAGTGTGGATCAGTCATTAGGAATGCAGGGTTTTCAAGACATTCTTGGCAATTACCGCATTGGTACTCCTTTGCACCATTTCACAGACCCAGCTTTTTGGAATATGGTTTTCAAAAACGTAGTTTTCGAAAAATAAGATGAAGGCAGAAACAATAGTTGCACATTCCTTCAGCACTCAAATAAGTAAGATCCAAAGTAATGTCATGACAATCTCCATTTTGTGGAAGAAATATGCAGGGCAGGAAGACATTCAAAAAGAAGCACAATAGCCTACCATTTGGGTAAAAGAACAAGGAAAATTAAAATGCTTTTCAGACAATTCTCAGAGATTTTCTTGAGCATATGAAAGATAAGCACTATCTGATATGAAAGAAGATTAAAAGAATCATTTTCTGATTTGACAGGCTGAACAGCATGAAGCTTCATAGAGGCAGTATGGCTGAAGAGCTCAGTCCCAGAAGCAGAATACTAACTCTCAGTTCCAGCAACCAAATCCCTAAGCACAGTGACAAAAGTTGACCCCAGGTCACTTGTATGCTGTACCACAGTCCTGTTCTACCACTCAGAAGATGATAAAAACGTTGGAGACTCTAGAGAGCCTGTTAACAGAAGCAAGTAGTATTTCTGCTCAGAAACATCTTTGATTTGGTAGATCTCTTGCTGAAGCTTTTCAGTCTCAATGAGTTCAGTAAGAGATGTTGTCTCTGCCATCCATCAAAAACTAGGAAGGTATCCAATTCAAAAAGTACTACCCTCTTTCATATACACTAAATACCTCATAATATTTAGTTAATTCTGCAAATATTGAACATACCACTCTGGAAACTGCTATTAGTATTCACCAGCAATGTTTCTTCATAAGCAATCTAACTAATACTTGAGAAGCCAGCAGGTAATAGGCTCTCTTGAGGTTTCTTTGAGCTTGTACATGTGTGACAGCTCTTGAGACCTATCAGTGGATTACATAGAAATATATGGTAGAAGGAGAGTAATGAGAAGACTAGTAAGTATTACCATGAATAGAAAAAGGCAGCTGTCCTTTATGCCATGTATGTTCCAGATGTAAGTTGTCTAATTTTCCCTCTGTAAGACGGGGCAGGTGACATGTCATGATCTCTACAGTTGCATTTTTCAGGCAAGATATTAGAGTTATCTTCCTTGTACACTCATCTGATACTTTTATTTTTTCTTTATATTCTCTCTTTCTCCACTCTAGCTCCCTAGTTCCTTTTATAAATTTTATTTATAATGATTTATCAAAAATTTATACACAAATTGATTTTTCTAGGAATTGCTAGATAAATGTTGAGGCACAACATCTTAGCTTTACGTAGTATCAAAAAAAAAAGCAGTACAATTTGTAAGGATGCAAACAAGAAGAAATCTAGGGTCTTGTTTCACTATGTGCAATAATGGGCAAAGGGTTAATATCCAGAATTTGGCATGCATTTTAGAACTGGGATATATGTCAGGAGTCTAAATTCCCTGCACAAAATATTTCATTGTAATTACATTTTCCACAATTTCTACACTGTCTGCACAATAATTTTTTAACACTGCACAAGGATATTATCCTTGAATATCATCAGTGGAATGTGAAAATAAGTGCTTCTTTGTTCTGTCTGGACATATGCCTTCTGCTGCTGACAGTAACAGGATCTCCATTTGACAAAGATCATTACGCCACTATTGAAAGCTTGCAAAGATGAAGACAGACACTTCTAAAGATATACTTTGCATGCAACAATAGGGCATGGTCTTTTATTGCAACTAATGCTGTTGCTGATCTCCTCCAGGCAAACAGAAATTCCCGGGAAAGCACTTCAGTGGTATAAGATTGGCTTCACTGCAGATTCTGATGAGGTCATATAACAAGCAAACAGCTGCAGATTTATCATACGTACTGAAACATGCATTAGCAGTGAGAAGCGTTTTCGTAGTTCAGCTGACCTCTTATTGACATAACAGTGAAAGTGACAATGGACTATGCAACAGTTACTTAGGCAGGGCAGAAGGGAGCTGTTGGGTTTTAATTAATTCTAATAGCATAAGGGAAATATACCTGAATCCAGTATTTCAGGTAAAATAACTAATTAGATTTCAGGGTGCTCGAAGAAAATAGTGGAACAATACTAGAGGGGAGTGTATCTGAAAAGAGACTTCATATGTTTATGTCTTTTTTTTTTTTTCACTTAAATGATGAGGTTCAAATTGAAGAAGTTTTTGAAGAAATTAAGAAGTCGCATAAAATCAAATGGAAGTATATATTGCCACAAAACAGGCCCTGACCAGTAGAAAACATGACCAGTGATTACATGGAATCAGGCAGCCAGAAGAGGGGGGTACTACAGACAGACTAAACAAGCACTAGTGCAGCTTCAAAACTATTTCTGCGAAAATTTGAAATTATAACTGCAAACTGAGCTTTAGAACATTCCAGCCTCCACAGCCTCATGCTTACATAGAGATGAAACATGTAGATATAAAGAATATTAGACGTCTGTCCGTATTCTGGTGTATCCATAGAAGAAGGGAACCCTCCCGAGTCTTGAGCTATGACAGGGAAAGCATTGTCCTAGTATTTTTTTTAAAGAAGATGGAATCCAAGGAGGGCTCTTCCAGTTTTCTCATACTCTGTGTCATGAGCTGTGTCACTAGGATAAAAGCTGAAGCTCAGGGTAAAATGTTTCTCCCTTGTGTCAGCTGTGATAATAGCAGGTGCTATCACACCAAGGAGGAACAAAATCGCTTGGGAGGGGGGGTGAAGGAGTTTTAACATCCCTAAGGTCTATTCTGCATAGGGAATATGCATGCATTCATGTGAGTTACATAGGAAGGCAAGAGGCTAGGCAGCTCATAACTCAGCACTTTAGGTACTTGTGGCAAACCCCGTCTTACTGAATTACTGGAGAAGCATTTCAGTGACACACAAATTACAATTCATGGTGTCACTAAATCCAAATGCAGTTTAGCACTACATTTAAATTTTCTATAAATCACAACGCAGAGAAACAGTAAAGTGCAAAGTGCATTCCTCAGGCACTGTATTATCATCCTATAAGAAAACTGATTACCACTTTTCATCTCTGGTTTGTCAAAATAAGAATGTGCAGTCTCTGTTGCAGGAATAAATAAGATCTTTTTAGGCTGATATACCTGTCTTCTATTTTTTAAAACAGATCTTCATGTGATCCCAGTTATCAAAAATTCAGTGAATCTTCTTCTAAAATCAACTATGTCTCACTAAAGCACCATCTAAAACTACTTCTTGTTCCAGAAAAGGATTGATAGGACCTCATTTCTTCACGGTATCAATATTCATAGGGCTAGTATCAGATTATTAGGCTTTGAGTCAGATAACTTCAGTTTATGTGACCCAGAGCAACCATTGCTCAGTAGTTACATATTCCAGGATACATTATCCTGCCCTAATGACACATATATCATTGAGCATATTTGGAGCTATACTCCATAACTGTTTATACTCTAGGAAACCCAATCACTTTCTGAATTTTTTTTTTTCCACAGTAGTTTAAGGGAAACTTTCTCATCTTTCTAGACTAAGGGCAGGGAAAGTGTAATCTGAGTAAGCTATCGTTTTACCTGAAGTCTTATTTATGTTTTAGACTATAGCCACAGATGAGCCAACAAGACTAAAGGAGGGTGTCCTGAATATGAGCTCAGACTAACCTGTAAGTCACAGACTGCAGTGAAGACAGAATATCAGACAGCTCGGTAGAAAGATCAAAATGTTGAAGTACTGGCTGGCAATTAAGGCCAGAAAAAAAAGTACGAAACCATGGGACTTTTCACTACATGAGGTGTCCATTTAGCAGACTGTGGGTGCTGTTTTAACTTTACCTTGTTTTCCCAGGTTGTTTGTACACCACTTATCAGAGCGTATTATTCAGATTTCATGTTCTGGAATTTTTAGAACTTGTTTTACACTGACATAGTTTCCTTGACTTTTCACTGTGAGAGGAGTAATGATTCTTGTAACTACCCAGTAAAATATGGCCCTCCGTTGTAATACTACTGCTCACATTACTACTATCTAAAACTGGCAGCTGCTAAGCAATTCTGTGTGCTGGTGTCTTAAAAAAAAACAACAAAAAAAAACCCCACAAATCAGTGATATGCAAAGTAATCTGAAAGTCAAAAAACGCATTCAGACCTTTTATATATGTTATAAAATTAATTTTTATTTTACTAATTAATTGTCAAGCCAATGAACTGAATCATATGCAGATAGAGCTTTGAAAGCAATTATTGTGCCTTCCCCTGGTCTAGAACATGATGGAATTTTTTCAGTGCCAGAAAGACATTAGCATAGACAGATAATAAACCAGTTGTCCAACATATAGGTATGTCAGTAACACAAAAGCTTATCAGACAATTAATGCATGCGAAGTACTACTCAAAAGGAGCAGGAAAAGTTGTGTAATATTCAAGTTTAGATATTTACATACATTTTCATACTATTCTTTCTGATCATGTAAATATGCGAGTGTCTTGCAACACTTCTGTGAGGATAAATGCCACCAGAAGTAACAGCTGTGTAACACAATAAAACAACATGCCATGATTTTGAAGAACATATATGGCAAGAGTGAACTTGTGCAGGCTTCAAGATCCAATATTCAAGACTTTAACAATGTAGATCCCATCCTCTTAGAGTATTTCCAAACACCAGGAAAAATAACTTGGCCCACATTAGACATAGGAGAAGTGGACTTGACCCACAGAAATTGCAAATAAAAATTACATTTACAGAACAACCAGAATGCTTAGTATTTCAGGCCATGCTTGATTTTTCTTCTATCTTTTTCCCAGACGATGTTGAATTTGTTTCTTCCAATAGACTAAAATGAAAATCAGTGCCCAAAAAAATATCCTGTCCAGCAATAGTTAAGAATTTATGAAGTAAACTAACTCCTATACAGTTACACTTACACTAGCAAATATAGTGCTTACTTTTCTGCACCTAAATTAGCAAGGTTGTAAATACTAATGTAGGCAAAATATTTATACTACAATGTCACAAAGCAACTAGTGTCTCCAAAGACTCATTAGTATTAATGTACAAACTGTGGCTTGCAAAGTTCTATACTCAAAGATTTTCCAGAAATTGACTGTGGGACAATAAACTTTTCATCTCTGTAGATTGCCAGTAAGGACAATTTTCCCAACTTACTGTAGCTCAGTCAGTGTTTGAAAATTAACATAAGGACAATAGGAAACAAATGGAATCCATTCAATTCACATCCATAGATTTCTCATCTGTTTTCCACTGGTAAGGAAAATTACAAATGTTCTACTAAAACAACAGAGATAGAGCTAGCACAGATCAAGTTGGCACTGTGGCTGGCTTTGGGCACATAATCTGATAACACTCTCCTATCTTTAGTTTACTTCTGGGCTGTATTTACACATCATAAGGTTTGAGTGTTTCTTCTGTTTGTGGGTCAGGACTTCTCTTAGGCAAAATTCCCCTTCAGGGATGAATAATTTTATTGCACAATTCAGTCCAAGAATTTTAGGCCAAATCTGATTTTGCTTTTATAAAACCCACAGAAGTTACAGGAGGAAGATAATTGAGTGAGAATCCCCTCATTATTTCACCCCCTTCAGGAAAGCATGCATAAAAGTTTCCAGGCCACTGTGTTTTACATCATCATTATGGATACAGCTCCACAACCCTACCTGGGCCAGACAAAGACCTAACCAGGTAGTGCTTTTTCCTACCCAAGACTAGAGATGTGACAAGCTTGAAGGACCTATTGGTTGCTATAATAAAACAACAAGGAGAAATCATGCTTGCATTGTGTCTTCATCACACAGATGTCCTGCTGGTAGACAATTTTTCATTTTCATTGCAGTCTTTACTGCAAGAATTAGGATCAGAATATTGAGTGTCCAGTGCATTTTGAGGAGTGTGGAAATGCAGTAAATCATACCAATCTGACTTTTTCATGTTCTGAAAAATGACATACTTAGCTTATTGTGAGTCATTCATAGTACTGTTAACACGGGAAGAACGTGTTAGGTATGGAGAAAACAGGTTGTTATGTTCAAGATACAAATGTGGCATTCTTGATGTATCCAAAGTCAATTGGATTTTTGACTACCTCATGAGAAGACATCTCTTTTAAGGTTGATACCTACAGCTGACCAGCTCACCAGATATTCTCTTTGTTATTTTTAAAGGACAAAAAGTACATTCCATCTGATCTCTTTTAAACATCTGCTCTGAAGATTTGTGCCCTGTCTTCCTGTAGGAGACGCCTAGAACAATGAATTCATACTCATGAATTTAGAGTAATAAATCATATATCTCCTACTATCATAGATTTTCAGAAGACATGTTACGAACCAATAATAATGTCCAAATGAGGGCTTCAGCTTCACTAGAGCTACAGATATCAAACAGCAGATAGCTACGGATATCAAACAGATATCAAACTGCATTCTTGCAACTGTCATCCATTCTTTGCAAGAATATTCCTTAGGGCCTTCTGTCAATAACAAAGCAAAACCTCCTGTAAAGAAATTGTTACTAGATTTGTACCTGATTCTGTGCTAACTCCAGCACTTGTAACATTTTAAATCAAAAGTGGATGGAGAACCACATCCTGAAAGCATCTCATAGTTACTTATAATGGAGCTCCTGTTTTTTAAATCTTAGATCAAGATGGAGTCTTGAATTTGCTCATATCACCTCATCTCTAAATATCCAAACAGCAGACATTAAGGTAGTTATATTTTATTACATATTAAGTACAAGATAAATTTTCAAGCAAAATGTGGCAAAGAGTGTTCATGATCCAACCTTCTCCAATTAAGAGATGTGGTTTTTGTTCACTGTGGGAATGCTACCCTATTATTTGAATGAATAATAAAGTCACTGAACAGAAATTAAATCAAGTCAGTTAGATACCTGCAAGTAGAAGGCAGGTATTCATGGTAAACTTAGAACCTTGATATTCTAAGAACTTATTCATTAGAAAATGAAAAAATACATATGTTCTATGGTCATATTAGTTTTGTTTCTTACTCAGGTAAAAATTTTGCTGAAGCTGGGAGGTATTTTGGCTGTGCAATGTTAAATTCTGTGCTTCTCTCATGTTAAAATGAGCTCCATCAGCATGCACAGCTTGAAAATGAAATTGGTCAGGAAAGGGACTTGCAAAAAAACATGGGGAGGAAAAGCGATGATGGTGGTCAGACAATAAAAGGAAAGAAAGCAGGATGGACTCTTAAAATGAACTACATATTCAGTAATATTTTGCTGAAATGCTAAGCAGTCCATTCTGATGTTTTCTGTGGAAGCTGAAGCATTTTATTACTATTGCCTATTACAAAAGTGGATTAAAAATATATAAAGCAATGTTTAGTACTACCAGCCCTGTTTCTTAGCAAGACTTAATAAACTAATGCAGAAACCAGTCTAGAATAAGGCCGCATGCTGAAGATGAGAAAGATCATGCCTGTTCCATATGAAGAAGTTCCATATTTTGAGTAGTATTGCCCATGAGAACTGAAAGCACTTACCATACCAAAGAGTTCCCTTGCACTTTTCCAGGATAAGCCATTAGGCATGATCATCCTTCAAAACATTTCTTATGTACAGAACAGAGCAGTATCAATATAGAAATACTGTTACTAATCTTACTATGAAGAATGCTTGACATTTCATACCAAATACTGAAAGCAATAAGAAAAGGAAACATTACCTTTGTACAGCTTACAGAAACCATGACAAATCCTTGCATTCTTTATATTCCCTAAAAAGTACTTACAAATGTAAGGTAACAGGGCTGTCATTGTACTCTTTTCATTTCCTAACCAGTGGAAAACCACACTGCCATTCTACAACTAGTCAACTCACACAGCAAAGCTGTTTTCAAAAGCCAATTAAAACACATTTATGAACAAAAAGATAATGAATTGTGGCAAAGGAGATTTTGTATTAGAAAGAACAAGAAAACAGAACTTGCACTCTGCTGAGCTACATGCAGAAAATATGTGCTTGAGATGCGTAATTATAGTTTTAATTACCATATTCTTCAGTGTCGTTTGGCTTTTCATGTTTAGGCATCGTGACTATTTCACAGGGCTGCTCCGGCTGCCACCTATACAAGAGATCGGCTGAAGGTTGAGTGAATCAAGATAAAGTGTACCACATCAACATCGTCCTGTCTGTCACTGAACGGATGGCGCTGGTGAAGTTTCACTGACTGAAATATAAGAAGATACTAATTTCCTAAGTGATTAATTTTTCATGACTGTTTAGTTTACTATGTAGAGTTAGCATGCTAGGGTCAAAAGAATGGAAGAAGTGGTTCACTTTCTTTATAATTATTACTGAAAAAAATAAAAACTCTCCTGCAGTGTATCTACTTATGATTACCACTGTTTAAACTCCTTAAGTGCCTTCCTGAGCAAGGATGTTCCACATTGCCCACACAGGCACACTCTGATGTTGTGTACAGGTCTACACTTCAGCATGTAGAGGAAGTTAAATGGAATTTTTTTCTCACAAAAGACAGCTTTTACTTCAGACATATTTAAATTGCACAGCTTTAGCATCCTGCAACTGATTAAAAAAAAAAAAAAATCTTCTCAAAAGGAGCCAGATGCTGATAGATCCGATGGTTTATATTTACATCTTCTTGCAGTTTCACTGAGATTCCTTACTTCTGCCTTTATGCAGATTACTTCCTAAGTTTAACAATTTACCCTGATTCGCCTTGCATCTACAACACTGACAGGCTTGATGGTGAAACAAATGTAATTAACAAGACAGGTCAGGCTTGGAAGTATAAGATTTGAAACAACTTATTACAAATAAGACAACATGAAATGCAATTTTCAAACTATATTTAACTAGATAATTCTTTCATAGCTTCCACAGCATTCCTCATCTGGAATTCTTTCAGTATGATCCTGCCTGAAAAAGGGGGTAGAATTCTGCAGAGTACCCCACTTTCTTAGATGCTCCGGAATGGTTTCTAGATCCTCTCACCCACATGGCTATGAAAGCCATTTGGTTTCCTCTGTAGCTGTCATTCAGATGTCTGAAGGAAGTTTATCTGGAAATTTATCCAGTGATGCCAGCTACCTTATCTTTCAGTTTTAAATTTTAGCATTGAGGATTTTTTAAAATGCTGAAAAAGTTTGTGGATGTTGTTTGGACTGGCTTAAAATTCAATTTACAGACAAAAAACATACAGATATTTAATCCTGTTTCTCCTAGAACATTAACATCTTATGTTTCAAATATTCCCAAATAGACTGCTTCTACATATACAATTATAAGAGGCCTTACACCTTTTTCTATAAAATATTTTTTCTGAACTATTATTATTTCCTTTCCCACATTTTCATGCTACTCATTATATCCTAGCTCCTGTGCTTTTATATACCCTGGAAAAAGCTTCTAATGCAAAAAAGAAATACAAGCAAACATATAAATCTATAGGCCATGTCTAATAAGCCACGGTTTTAAGAACTCAGAAAAAGAATAATCATGTTCTAAAAGTTGGTAGACTTTGGTACTTCTTTAGTACTAGAAAGAACATATTGGGAGGAATTATGACCATGGCCTTCAAGTTAATGATTCTTCAAGTATTTGAAAAAAAGCAGTGAAAGAATTGTAACAGGATGTTTTGCAGTGGAAGCCAAATTGGGACCATAGCCTTAATGGACCTATGTAAGTTTTCAGCAGAAATTTCAGTTAATAATACCTCACTTTTATTTATTAGCCACATTGGAAAAAATTTTACTGTATGTACAAAAAGGAAGAGGACATACACTGAGGACTGATTTATTAATCTTACCCCAAAAAATGGATTTAAATGGACATCAAAGATGCAAAGGCAGTATTCAAAAAGATAAACAATTAAGGTCATATACACAGTCTGAATGCGGTCTCTGGATGAGCATTTCCTATGATATAGATCCACACTCCATTTTATTCGTTTCTCAAGATCTCCTGACTCAGACAGTGATCAAAGTTAGTTAAATATACCACAGTGCAGCTTTTTAGAGTAGATTCTCTCTTTAGAGCCAGATTCAGTCTGATTTGTGGTTTACTTTTGCGACTGCGGGAGTTAACTGTATTCATGCATGCTGCCCTTGTTGGTGTACCACTAAAACTCCCCATGGGGCTGTCCTGTAAATTGGGTCGCTAATCAAAGCAAATAATAATTTTCTTAAGTCAGCTTAGTGTTGTGATCTCATCCACAGCATAGTACCAGAAACAACTGCATTAGCACAGATGGGGGAGTGAAATTGTGACATGATGTGGGAAAGGGCAGGCAGGGTCAGGAGGCAGAAAGAAGCTGCAGATCTTTGAAGACAGACTTGCCACTGGACATAACATAGCACACAGATATATCCTGTATTTCTATTTAGCCTTGGAGACCAAATGCTAAGCAGAGATTGAGGACAAACTGTACCAATTTAATCTCATAGCATCCTACTGTCTCTCCAGTACAAACGATTGCATAGAGAACATGTACGGTTTTAATTTACACAAGGTACTCAGCACACTAGTCTTGAAAAAAAAAAAAGAAAGAAAAGGCCTTTCATTTAATTTCATTCTATTTAATAACAATCAAATCAGAATGACACAGAGTGCTTTTAATATATAATAGATTATGAATATGGCCCAAGTGCAGACAGTTTGAGAACTGGGCTTATTCCTAAATGAGTTGAACACTGCAAAAATTTATGTTGTTAGCAAACATGCCACATTTTTTTCTTTGTTCACATCTATATCTCCTTGCCAGAGACACTTATTGTATAGTCAAACTGTTGAAGCATGCATGGTACACAAAAGATGAAGATAGAAATACACAACTCTCCCTTTACCACAGCTGAAACTCATAGGAAGTCCTGTAATGAAGGAGAAATGGAAATTATTGGCCTGTATACCCTTCCTTATACCGCTAAACTGACAACCCATTTGATAGCTATCTGCCAACCAGATAAATACATCCAAGGGAAATAAAGATGACACCAAAGAACAATGACGTAACTACATTTGACACAAACATTAGTGCCTCAGTAAATCTGCAAGCATCAATTTTGCTTGTAATCAGCATTGAAGTTACAGAGCCACAACCTCTTCACAGAGAAATAAGCACCAAGCTCTGTAATTTCTTTCCTGCCACTTCTACACACGAGCTGTAAACCCTCTCTACCACAGTGACATGCCTTGAATGTTGATTTTTCCATGTTTGAATGTTTTCCACCAGTTTCTAAACATACTGCAAAACTTAGGGCAATAAATGGTTTTCTGTCAGACTTTGTTGCAAAAGGTGATGCTTTTCAAGATGGGATTTTAAAATGCCAGTTTGGTTTGCAACACATAAAATGTATATTCTGCCCAGTTGAAGGACATGATCAAATCAGGTATTTCTGCAAGCAGATACAAAAACAAGTTGAAGCCACATGTGTGGCTGTGCCAGTGAGAATGCCTTTTTCTATATATTGTAATACTTAGGTGGATCTTTCCCTAACCATCTGCATTCAAATGAATCAGATGAGCAGCATTAACTTGTAAATCTGTGTCTACCACGCTCATTTATCCCACACCTTTCTACTGCCAGTCATGCCTGGGAGCAGCAGGAGACTGCACCAGGAGGGGCCAAGGGTGGACAAGGGTCAAAATCTCCCTGAAGGGCACCATCCTGCAGCAGTGCAAGCAGAGCTGGGTGATAACAGTAGCACCTGGGGGCAGGAGTGGGAATGCACAGTTAAATGACAGATTGATTAATTTAATACAAGAAACTTTTAAAAGCTGACTTGCATCTTTTCCAAATATTCCCTATTCAGTGCTCAGCTCTTGAACACTGATTAGTGAATGCCATGTAACAGAAATACAAGTAACCCTGTTCTGATGCTACAGTAGTATTCACAGAGAAAACAGGTACAGCTTAAATCTATTTGCACAAAGCCTTATTTGGGTAGAGGTCTCTAGGTTTCTAAGGAACACGAAATCTAACAACTAAGTCAAAAAACTACACAAAATTCCAACATATATCTGCAATGATTTTTGTGAAGGCATTTGTAATTTTTGTGACATTTCTGAAAAACGGTATTTCAATTTTCTGTGAAAAATTGGAGGTTAAGTTTGAAAAATCATATTTGAAAAATCATGGCAGTCAGGTGAAGTTCCCGACAACTGGAAAAAGGGAAATATAACCCCCATTTTCAAGAAGGGGAGAATGGATGACCCAGGGAATTACAGAGCAGTCAGTCCCAGCTCTGTGCCTGGCAAAATCTTGGAGCAGATTCTCCTGGAAGGTATGCTAAGGCACATGAAAAGCAGCAAGGTGCTTGGTGACAGCCAGCATGGCTTCACTAAGGGGAAATCCTGCCTGACCAATTTGGTGGCCTTTTATGATGGGGCTACAGAACTGATGGACAGCGGTAGAGCAGTTGATGTCATCTACCTGGATTTGTGCAAAGCGTTCGACACTGTCCCACATGACATCCTTGTCTCTAAATTGGAGAGACATCAATTTGATGAATGGACCACTCGGTGGATAAAGAACTGGTTGGATGGCCTCACACAAAGAGTTGTGATCAATGGCTCAGTGTCAGACTGGAGACCTGTAACAAGTAGTGTCCCTCAGGAACTGGTGTTGGGACCGGTATTGTTCAACATCTTTGTCACTGACATGGACAGTGGGATTGAGTGCGCCCTCAGCAAGTTTGCCAATGACACCAAGCTGTGTGGTTCGATTGATACGTTGGAGGGAAGGAATGCCATCCAGAGGGACCTTGACACGCTCGTGAAGTGGGCTGATGCCAACCTCATGAAGTTTAACTGTGACAAGTGCAAGGTCCTACACCTGGGTCAGAGCAATCCCAGACACAGGTACAGGTTGGGCAGAGAAGAGATTCAGAGCAGCCCTGTGGAGAAGGACTTGGGGGTGCTGGTCGATGAGAAAATGAACATGAGCCAGCTTCAGTGTGCGCTTGCAGCCCAGAAAGCCAACCGTATCCTGGGCTGCATCAAAAGGAGTGTGACCAGCAGGTCCAAGGAGGTGATCCTGCCCCTTTATTCTGCTCTCGTGAGATCTCACTTGGAGTATTGTGTGCAGTTCTGGTGTCCTCAACATAAAAAGGACATGGACCTGTTAGAACAAGTCCAGAGGAGGGCCACGAGAATGATCAGGGGACTGGAGCACCTCCCATATGAAGATCAGCTGAGAAAGTTGGGACTGTTCAGCCTGGAGAAGAGAAGGCTTCATGGAGACCTCATAGCAGCCTTCCAGTATCTGAAGGGGGCCTAAAGGGATGCTGGGGAGGGACTCTTCCTTAGGGACTGTAGTGATAGGACAAGGGGTAATGGGTTAAAACTTAAACAGGGGAAGTTTAGATTGGATATAAGGAGGAAATTCTTTCCTGTTAGGGTGGTGAGGCACTGGAATGTGTTGCCCAGGGATGTTGTGAATGCTCCATCCCTGGCAGTGTTCAAGGCCAGGTTGGACGAGGCCTTGGGTGATATGGTTTAAAGCAAGGTGTCCCTACCCATGGCAGGGGAGTTGGAACTTGATGATCTTTAGGTCCTTTCCAACCCTAACTATTCTATGATTCTATTCTATGATTCTAAGTTAAAAATACATTGGAATGTGGTTTATGCTCTCCTGGCAGACATGATCACCAGGTTCAGGAAAAAAAAAATTTAGACATCTCATGAAGAAGTAATTTAAAAAAAAATAAAATTCTAGTCTATTTAATGTGAATCACAATAAATCAGGGTGATACGTATGATTTAGAGGAACTGATCCAAATTGCTCTTGATCACTGAATCTATCCTGCTCCGTTAATCAGAAACATAGTATCACAGAATGGTTTGGCTTGGAAGATACATTAAGATCATGTGGTCCCAAGTCCCCTGCCACTGGCAGGGACACCTTCCACTAGCCCAGGTTGCACAAAGCCCCATCGACCTGGCCTTGAATGCTTCCAGGGGTGGGTGAGCCACAACGTCTCTGGGCAATCTGTGCCAGTGCCTCACCAGCCTCACAGTGAAGAACTTCTTCCTCGCATCTAACCTAAACCTCCCCTCTGTCAGTTGGTATTGTCTGGACCCAGGTGCAGGACCTTGTACTTGGCCTTGCTGAACATCTTGAGGTTCGCACTTGCCCACCTCTCAGCCTGTCAAGGTCCCTCTGAATGTTTTCTTAAATGTTCAAAACCAGCTTTAAATTCCTAAACATTCATTAAAATTCTGCCAGATTATTTTTTTATTAGAAAGGGAAATATTTTCTACCTCTATATCCTCTGCTCTTTAGACCAATTCTGAAAATTTGTAGCCGGAAGTATTTGGGAAGTTCATCTGAAGATATGTATATATATATTTCCCATAACGATAATGCTGTTTAGAATTAGGTAATTTTATTTAGAGTAGTATTCTTGTCTTTACCCTAGCCAAAATGAATGGCTGAGTTGTCATTAATACAGCTTCTTTCTTTAATAGCATCTGATATCACATGCTGCCAGCTATGTCTGACTGCTCACAGCAGCTACTATGCTGACATATGGGCATACTACTCAGGCAAAAGTATTTGCTGCCTAGTTGTGGCTGCACTCAATGGAGGGACTGCAGATTTCTTCTCAGTGAACCCTTCATTGCTTATTTGTTCTGAAATGCGATTTTTAAAAACACTAATTGGCATGTCTTGAAGTACTTATTTGTATAGTAACTGCAGCTGGAACAGCCGTAAAGGAATGAACAGTAAGCCTTTGCCTGCACAGACTTGCTGAGGCAGGATGTATTAGGGAACACTAAAATCCTGAGACTTTATGACTCCTCAGCCACCCATACTGCATGTAAATCACAGATCAGGTCCCCCTAAATACTATGTCCACTTTAATGTACTCTACTATACCAGATAACACTTGCACAAGCCACTACCACTCAGAGAACATAACGTACAACAGTGACTACTTTCCCCTCCAAGGTTTAATTGCATTTTTCAGGTAGCCTGTTTGTAAAGGATTTAGTATGCACAGGTGGCACAGCTCCAAACTCTCCTCACTATTGCACATGCCAGAGGAAGTGTGAAGGTTGTAGTCATTGTCAGAGTCTCCTCTCTTTGGACATTGACCACTGCATGTTCTTGGAGCAGATCTGTCTGTACCTCATGAATTCACTAGGATCATAATGAGCTCTACATATTACCCAGCTAGCTTCTGTACCTCACTCTGGTTCCTCTGCTGTTAAGTGCAAATACATCAAACTCAATAATGAAACCCCCTTTTCTTTTTTTTTTTTTTCAGGGAAATTGCAGAGCAAAGAGCAGCAGAATCATGCTCCACCATGGTCAGGAGTTAGAAATTGAAATCTTGAATGTGAAACTTCAGCAAAATAGCAAACCCCTGAGCTAAAAAAGCAAATTCTGCAGAATGACCTAGGGCATGGTGTCTTTAACCAGAAGAACCAGTCTATCCATAACTCTGTTTCACATTTCCTGTAAAATCAAGTGAGTACTGTATTATATTCAGTGAATGGCAGGAGTCTAGGGAGGAACAAAGCAACAAGTAGTCAAATCAATATCAGATTTTTCAGCCACTGTATAAAAAATTACTAATAACACCGACAATAGTCCTCCAGAGCACTCAATCAGTGCCTGTTCCTAGGAGCTAATAAGTATCCTGAGAGAACGAGGTCAAACAAGCTAAGCACCCAGCAATCTTAATTGTAATAGTGGGAAAAGCCTAGTTCAAGAAGAACAGAATGAATTTTTTCTCATTAAAGTGGAAAAATCAACCCAAAACATATTATTTACAGTCTTTTCAACTTCTCATATGGCAAACTTCCCATAAAACTCATTTACCTCAGGGTTGTTACAAGAACAAGAATATGTGAGTGAAAAGTTATTTTTTAACTTCCATACACATTCAACATTAGTTTTGTGAGCTGATGTGCCAGAATGGATGCCCATCAATGTCAGTGATTGTATCAGTCTTTGATACAAGAACATCCCTTCTTTAGGAAAAATGTCGAAACTATTAATTCATTGTCTACTGACCTTTTGAACCACTGCTGAACACAGATAAGTTTTACTATTTGGCAACCCTGGGCAAACTTATACAATAGGTTGAAGTTTTAACAAGTCAACTGCAAGCTAAGGCTGTCCTATACTATTAATGATCTCTTGAGACACAAATCCAGCAATTTGACTGATGAGGGAAACAAACATTCTCGTATCAAGTGAAAATAAGACAAACGAAGGACAAAATAAGATAAAATGTTTTGAAAACAAAATATGAAGTTCTGCAAAATGTACACACAAATGGAAGGCCAAAAATGACAGGAAAAATACTAGTATGTTCCAACCCCAGACAGCTAGGGCTTCCAATGTATGCTTGAAATCATAAAATCACATTCTCATTAAAATCAAAGCTATAAACTTAAGCACTCTTGAAAGAATGATTTGCAACATCAAAGATCCTTTGAAAAAATATCACTAAATGTTGCAGAGACTAAAGCTTGTCTTAAAATCACTAAGATTGGGGAAAAACACAGATTGTCAGCTACTGACAAAAAAATACAGAAAACTGCACTGTTATGACCTGCAAGCAAGGTTTTTTTTTATCCTAAGCTTTGGTAGCTACTGAAAGAAAAAGACGATTTTAAAAGAGTTTTCTCAGAATACCATTGTCCTTTTTCCTGAACACAGCAGAATTGTGTTATCATTTGTTGAAGGAAGATCCTTGAGAAAAAATACAGCCTCATATTCCTGATCAGAGACATCTCCAGCATTGTCATGATAGATGCCACAATCAAAGGTTTAATACCAGTGACATTCCTGGTACTGCAGACTCTGGGTTAGCCTTCCAAGACAAGGCAAAGCACAGAGCACAAGGTTTCATTTCTCTTCCCCCCTTCATTTTCTTATGCCTTAGGGGTTTCAGCATCCATTTCCTGTGCCTAACATGCCATGTCACCCAGCCCTTGCCAAGGCCACCAGGCCAAATTCTGGGGAAGAATGTGTTAGTTTTATTAGCATATACCTGTTTTTATTATGTGATGCAACACTCACCCGTTAATTTCAGCTCTCCACATTCACACATGCATATCTGTCAAATTGTACAAATTAACTTAATTAATACTTCTCATTTCTGCAGAAATAGAGAAAGATTATTAATTATTTCTTTCATTCTTTGACTATCACAAGAATGAAAAGTGTCAGGAAAGAACCTTAACACAAAGTATATCAGTCAGTCTGCAAAAATATGCAAATTGAGAAATACAAGCAATGTCGATGAATACATCATATGCCTAGCTTATAGATAGATAAATGTAGACAGATGGATAGGTAGATAGAGGTTTTGTTAAAGTGCTGGGTCACAATCTGCTGTGAGAAAACTCAAGGCCATGAAGACCTGTCCCAAGAAGCTGCATTTTTAGCTGCTAACAGCAGATGGCAATGCATGTGAATAAGTTGCACGTTAATGCAAGAGCTCCATTCAAATAAATCTTGCAGTCAAAGAAAAATCATGATCTTGATACTCAAGAAAGCAGAAGACGACCCAACAGAGGTTTTCCTTAGAAGCAACAAAAGAGAGAGCACGAAATTAAACCACATTAACCTTGTATCATGTCAGTTATGCCGCTACTTTCCATGGCATGTCAGATTCAAAATGATCAACAACTTGGATGGCAGAGGTAAAATACTGTTTTTCATTAGTCTACCAGAGGCATAAACAATATTCTGTTATATTTTAGTATGTTTTTATGGCTTAAGTGGAACAACCTCAGAATGATACCTGGACTGCATCTAACTACAGGAGATAAAGGCTTTGAAAACAGTCCACTTTTGGTGTGACACACACACACCTTATTTCTTTGCCTGTTGTTTCTAACTGTAAATGGAAGCTGGCATGCACAAAATGCACCACTTGATAAAGCAAAATAGAAAGAAAAGCAGGAAGATATGTAGGCTTTATACCATTCCTTCTTCCATTTGGGAGAAAAAGTAGTTTTAGAATTAAAAGAATGGTTAGGAATCAGAAGGGACCTTAAAGTTCATCTAGGTTCAACGCCCCTGCCATAGGCAGGGACACCTTTCACTAGACCAGGTTGCTCCAAGCCCCATCCAACCTGGCCTTGAACACTGTCAGGGATGGGGCATTCACAACTTCTCTGGGCAACCTGTGTAGTGCCTCGCCATGCAGACAGTAAAGAGCTTCTTCCTCACATCTAATCTAAATCTACCCTCTTTTTGGTTTAAAGCCAATACCCCTTGTCCTAAACATAATTCTGTCTTCATGTAGTCAGAAGGCATATCAATCAAACACTTAAATAAGGCTGTAAGACTTAAATATCTACAAATAATTTTGTGAACCTATCCTTACAGAAACTGTAAGTATGAACAATCTGACTTAAGACAGAAATAAATACAGACCGCCAGGTAGACACGTATAAGTAGGTATTTTCAAAAATACTTACCTTGTCATTTATCTGTTCCCTCTTCCTAAGTAAAGTCCAGTTTTCCTCTAATAATCAGTACATTAATTTATTTACCTGTATCATCCTTCCAAATCTATGATTATTACTCTCCTCAACAACACATTTGAAGATTTCTATTCAAGTATATAAACATATATAAGGAATAAGCCAGAGGAACTAAGTGATGGAGAAGTGAACAAGGCTAAGGGCTATGCTGGAACTTGTCCTCACCAACAGGGAGGGCCTGGTGGGGAAAATGAAGCCGGAGGGCAGCCTTGCCTGCAGTGACCATGAAATGGGGGAGTTCAAGATCCTTAGAGAAGCAAGGAAGGTGCACAGCAAGCTCACTAACCTGGACTTCAAAAGAGAAGACTTTGGCCTCTTCAGGAATGTGCTTGGTAGGGTGCCATGGGTTAAAGCGCTGAAGGGAAGAGGGGTCCAAGAAAGCTGGTTACTAGTCAAGGATCACCTTCCAACAAATAGGAAGTCAGGCAAAAATGCCAGGGAGCTCGTGTGAATAAACAAGGAGCTCTTATACAATCTCAGACACAAAAATAACCCTATGAGTCGAAGCAAGGGCAGGTAGCCTGGGAGAAATATACAGAAATTTTTCAAGCATCCAGGGATCAGGTTAGGAAAGCTAAAGCCCTGATAGAATTAAATCTGGTCAGTGAAGTTAAGGGCAACAAGGAAAGCTTTTATAGGTGCATCAATAATAAAAGAAAGATTAGGGAAAATGTGAGCCCCCTCTGGAAGGAAATGGGAGACCTGGTTACCTTTAATATAGAGAAGGCTGAGGTTCTCAATGACATTTTTGCGTTGGTCTTCACCAGCGAGTACTTCAGCCACACCACCCAAGTTATAGAAGGGGATGAGAAGAATGAAGAACCACCTGCTGTACGAGAAGATCAGGTCCAAGAACAAGTCCATGGGACTTGATGAATCTGTGGGTTCTGACAAAACTGGCAGATGAAGTAGCTAAGACATTATCAATCATTTGAGAAGTTATGGCAGTCCGGTAAAGTTCCCACTGACTGGAAAAGAGGAAACAGAAAACCTAATTTTAAGAAGACAAAAAAAAAAAGACTCAGGCAACTACAGGTCAGTCTCACCTCAGTGTCCAGCAAGATAATGGAGCAGATTCTCCTGGAGACTATGCTAAGGCACACAGAAAAATAAGGAGGTGATTGGTGACAGCCAGCATGGCTTCACTAAGGGCAAACTGTGCCTGACCAATTTGGTGGCCTTCTATGATGGGGCCATGGCATTGGTGAATAAAGGAATAGTAACTGAGGTCGTCTACCTGGACTTGTGCAAAGCATTAGCCACTGTCCCACATCCTTGTCCCTAAACAGAAAAGACACAGTGGATAAGGAATTGGTCGAATAGTTGCATTCAAAGAGCTGTGGTAAACGGCTTGATGTCAAAGTGAACATCAGTAATGACTGCTGTTCCTCAGGTGTAGGTATTGGCACCAGCACTGTTCAGTGTATTTGTCAGTGACATGAACAGTGAGATTGAGTGCACTCTCAGCAAGTTTTCCAGTGACAGCAAGCTATGTGGCTTGGTTAACACACTGGAGGGAAGGGATGCCATCCACAGGGACCCAGACAGAGAGATGGGCCAACGCCAACTTCATGAAGCTCAACAAGGCCAAGTGCAGGGTCCTACACCTGGGTTAGAGCAATCACAAGCACAGCTACAGGCTGGGCAGAGACTGGAGAGCAGTTCTGAGCAGAAGGACTTGGGGGTGTTAGTTGACAAGACCGACACAACCCTGCAGCCTGGAAAAACAACCATATCCTGGGCTGTATTCAAAGCGTGACCAGCAGGCCAAGGAAGGCGATTCAGCCCCTCTACTCTGCTCTCATGAGACCCCACCTAGAGTACTGCTTTCAGCTCTGTACCCCAACATAGGAAGGTCATAGGCATGCTCGAGCGAGTCCAGAGGAGAAGCATGAAGACGCTCAGAGGTCTGGAGCACCTCTGCTATGAAGACAGGCTCAGAGAGCTGGGCTTGTTCAGCCTGAAGAAGTCTCAGGGAAAACCTTAGAGCAGTTTCCAGTACCTAAGAGGGGCCTATAAGAACGCCGGAGAAGGACTTTTTACAAAAGCATGTATGGATATGACAAGGGGGAATGGCTTTAAACTGCAAAACGGTAGATTTAGAGGAGGTGTTGGGAAGAAATTCTTTACTGTCAATGTGCTGAGGCACTGGCACAGGTTGCTCAGGGAAGCTGTGGCTGCCCCATCCCTTGAAGTGTTCCAGGCCAGGCTGGATGGGGCTTTGAGCAACTTGGTTTAATGGAGGTGTCCCTGCCTGTGGTAGGGAGTATTGGAGCTAAAAGAACTTTAAGGTCCCCTGCCACCGGCACCATTCTATGATTTTTATAAGTCATTTAATTGAGTCTCTGTTTGAAACAGAGTTGAAAACTTTCAGAGATTCAAGGTCTTAGATCTAGAGAACAACTTCATTTTTGCTGGTGTAATCCCTATGCACCATAAAGAACATACTGTTATAAACTCTGCAAATGAGATGAGACTTCATTGTAAGAAGAAAGAACATAAAATTAATTACCTATTTGGAGCCTCACTAAAATTATTAGGATGTTCAAATTCAGGGGTTTTATTTCAGTCTGCCTGGCAAAATCTTGGAGCAGATTCTCCTGGAAGGCATGCTAAGGCACATGAAAAACAACAAGGTGCTTGGTGACAGCCAGCATGGCTTCACCAAGGGGAAATCCTGCCTGACCAATTTGTTGGCCTTTTATGATAGGGCTACAGAACTGATGGACAGCGATAAAGCAGTTGATGTCATCTACCTGGATTTCTGTAAAGTGTTCGACACTGTCCCACACAACATCCTTGTCTCTAAATTGGAGAGACATCAATTTGATGAATGGACCACTCAGTGGATAAAGAACTGGCTGGATGGCCTCACACAAAGAGTTGTGGTCAATGGCTCAATGTCCAGCTGGAGACCAGTAAGGAGTGGTGTCCCTCAGGGGTCGGAGTTGGGACAGATTTTGTTACAACATCTTTGTCGCTGACATGGACAGTGGGATTGAGTGCGCCCTCAGCAAGTTTGCCAATGACACCAAGCTGTGTGGTTCGGTTGATACGCTGGAGGGAAGGAATGCCATCCAGAGGGACCTTGACACGCTTGTGAGGTGGGCTGATGCCAACCTCATGAAGTTTAACTGTGACAAGTGCAAGGTCCTACACCTGGGTCAGAGCAATCCCAGACACAGGTACAGGTTGGGCAGAGAAGAGATTCAGAGCAGCCCTGTGGAGAAGGACTTGGGGGTGCTGGTCGATGAGAAAATGAACATGAGCCAGCTTCAGTGTGCGCTTGCAGCCCAGAAAGCCAACCGTATCCTGGGCTGCATCAAAAGGAGTGTGACCAGCAGGTCCAAGGAGGTGATCCTGCCCCTTTATTCTGCTCTCATGAGACCTCACTTGGAGTATTGTGTACAGTTCTGGTGTCCTCAACATAAAAGGACATGGAACTGTTGGAACAAGTCCAGAGGAGGGCCACGAGAACGATCAGGGGACTGGAGCACCTCCCATATAAAGGTCGGCTGAGAAAGTTAGGACTGTTCAGCCTGGAGAAGTGAAGGCTTCATGGAGACCTCATAGCAGCCTTCCAGTATCTGAAGGGGGCCTATAGGGATGCTGGGGAGGGACTCTTCCTTAGGGACTGTAGTGATAGGACAAGGGGTAATGGGTTAAAACTTAAACAGGGGGAGTTTAGATTATATATAAGGAGGAAATTCTTTCCTGTTAGGGTGGTGAGGCACTGGAATGTGTTGCCCAGGGAGGTTGTGAATGCTTCA
Organism: Neopsephotus bourkii; assembly: GCF_033783945.1. NCBI lineage: Eukaryota > Metazoa > Chordata > Aves > Psittaciformes > Psittacidae > Neopsephotus > Neopsephotus bourkii. Next base: position 174,989 of record NW_026900856.1, read on the forward strand.
TCCCTGGCAGTGTTCAAGGCCAGGTTGGACGAGGCCTTGGGTGATATGGTTTAAAGCAAGGTGTCCATGGCAGGGGGTTGGAAGTTGATGATCTTAAGGTCCTTTTCAACCCTAACTATTCTGTGATTCTATGATTCTATGTATATTTATGGGTCATGTTCTGCTCTCTGCAATATCACCTGTATATAAAGCAGTATTCAATTTCGGAACTGTAAATGATAGCACTTTTAACCCACACGCCGCTTTCACAGAACCTTAATATAGACACTAACACCAACCAGTAACCACAAAATGCAGTTGATTCAAGTCAGTCTGCTAAACAGACCTTTTTACACAGCCATGTTAGCAACAGCCTCGGTCAGCTGTAGTCACTTCCAACTCAGTGATCACTATTTAAGGATATTTTCCTTGTAAATCACAAAGTATCAGTTTATTGTGTGATTTCAGCACATTTCTGTTTCTAATAGATAATGGTCAATTCTTTTAAAAGTTGTTTTGAAAATTTAAAAAGATGCAGGTTTTGCTTTCTGCTTCTGCAGAAGAGAACTGCAGACTGAAGGGAGATAACCAAGAGGCTCTGCCTCCCTGGGCTGAAAACCATAGAGGCAACCTCTTTCACATACCTGCCTGAAAGGGGTTTGCTCCCCAGCAGACAGAGGCTGGCCTGTCACTGGCATGCACACAGAGGGTTGGCTTTAAATGAAAACATCCATGTCTACCCCCAAGTTTGACCACTATATTAGGATTTCTTTGTCCTGATCAGGCAAAAAGAGGAATCCAAATAAAACTACACAGCAGTTACATATTTTGGAACTCAAGAAGTATATATGCTTGATTCAATTTTGGAGGAGACACAAATTATTTTGCATTTTGTTCATTCTTTTTCCTCCATCCCTACTTTTTAACTAGTAGCAAACAATCATACTGCTACACTGGAAGTATTTGTCAACGAGAGCCAGCAGACTGCAATGCAAATTGCCCAGACAACTAGTGGAGATCCTGGTTCAGGTGAAAATCAAATCACATGCTTATCCTAAAGCATATGAGCAGTCCCATCCAGGAAGACAATTAGCCATTAGATGTTTAAGTGACTAATCTTGTTCCTGCTTACCAAATGGTATAAGCATGAGGTACTTGATTCTCAACAAAAGCAATGGCAAACCCTTCATGAAGAACAGACCAGTCAAGGTCAGTGAGTAGGGATCAGCCCAACCACACACTTCAAACCATGCCCAAATCAGACTGTGAAGGTTTGTGGGAATCTTCCGACAGATGGCAGGGCACTGCTGCAATTCACCGTTTCATTATTCTGGTTTCAGACATGAAAACAGATTTGAACCTCCAAAAGTGGTGTAATTCAGCAGTGACAAAAATCTCAAATATTTTGTGGGAATTACGTTCTCCTTATCTTAACATTTTACTCAGTTACAATTAATGATGAACTTAATATAGATTTCTCTTTTACCTTCTTTTCAGATTACTCTGAAAAATAAAAAATAAAATAAAAAATTTTTCCCATTATAATTTACTAAAAATACTACAGACATGATTTTTTTTGACCAAAAAAGATTGGTTTTTTATAAAATTAAATAAGAATAGATTTCATTATTGAAAGATTTTAAGAACATGGCCAATGAAGCCTGTTCAATCATAAAATGCACCAAGGAAATCTTGCAAATTTTTAGTCCTGTGCTTTATGTATAAATCCTACTGCATTTGCTCAGTCAGGACAATGACATAAACAAAAAAATAATCAAAAAAGAATATCAATACATCAGATGATTTTCACAGCTAGAATTTTAAACTGAAACAGGCTAATTCAAAACCTGCTTTTTGTATTAATATGCTTCTTTTTCATTTGATTTAATTTTTAAAGTCAAAATTTCATTGATCTTGTATAATACAGAAGAGGAAAAAAACATACCAAATCCCATTTTTGTGATGACACTGTATGCTGTGAGTATATAGTTCATCCAAATTTCAGTATTTATATTCATGAACTAACATGAGTGGTTTATCTTCCTAGATTCTTTCTGAAGGAGACAGAGCAGTTATGGTCCTCCATAAGCAGAAACCTAATGGGTGTGCTCTGAATTGGTCAGATTTAATATAACTATTGGTGATTGCTTTACTATAAGTTCGGTTTACAATAACCATGGACAAAGAACTTATTCATACACACACACCATTTGCAACAGTATGCACCTGAATTCTGTGCTTCTCAGAGAAATTAAATCATTACTGTCAGTAAGTCAATCAAACCAGCGCAAGGAGCATAGATGGTCTAATAATGTACATAATGCCACTGTACATAATGCCAGTGAATACATTATAACAACTCTCAGCTGCTTTTATAGAAGTCATGCTGAGGAAAAGCAATCTTCCTAACTGGCAGAAAGTGCCAGAGCAAAACTGTATTTGGGAGTTATTTGTGCTCTGTCTCCAGTTGCTTACAATTTAGTCAGCAAACAACCTAGCACATGAGTTTTGTCCTGTCGCAACTGAAAACATGAATTTTATGTGATGGCTCTCTCATTATTTGTGCTGATTTATTGTAAGTCAATATAAAGAGCACAAGCATGGCAAAACATGTTTCAGGCTAATTACCAGCTTCTGACATTATGGCAGTTACACTAATCAGTGCTAGGCATAAAAAGATCACATGTGTTTCTTTTTATACAGTGCCCCATGATTTAAAAATGGAAGTCATCCTTCCTGTTTTTAACCACACTGATCTGTCATGTGAGAGTTGTGCCATTCTTGCAGACGATGCCAAGTCTAACTAGGTTACTCATTGCCTCATGACCTAAGAAAACATTGTGCTGGACTATCAATGCCCTCATAAACACTCTGGCTAAACCAACTTTTTGGTGAGTTAAGGTTTAAGGGATCTTCTAAGGACAGTTTCAATAACAGAGGCATGTGTGAGGGCAAACAGTCCTTTAAACACCTTTGTTCCTCCCTAGGACAGAACATAGAGCATAAAGGAATATATTCACTAAAATGCAGATGAACAGACAGAGAGATTCACAAAACATAGCTGGGCACTTAACATCCACTGAAGCTAGTGGGACTTAGAAAGAGGCAATTCCCAAAGACACCTTTGTTTGAACACTCAGACACTGAGCTACACTTAATCATTGGGCTCTCACAAAATCAGTGGCACTAACAATTGGTATCAGCCTCCATGGTGAGTCACAGGCACTAAAATTCACGTGGGAACACCTGTTGCAAAGGCAGAGCCTGCCTCTGGACAATATTCCACCTACTTTTTTTATTGCAATTTCCTTCTTAACTCTTGGAGTTCCTAAAAAAATGTATGGCTATACACTTACGACTTAGCTAAAAGCCTATACGAAAATTCTGGGTTAAAATATTTCCCCAGGGCAAAGGCCAATCCCTATTCATGATAGACCCCCTACGGTAATGTGATTATTACTCATCTACATATGACTATTTTAGAAACATTTTAGATGTGTAAGCAAGATGTCCTGGGTTCAGCTGCAACAGTTATTCTTCTCCCTAGCAGCTGGTGCAGTGCTCTGTTTCAGTTTTAGTCTGAGAACAGCACTGATAACACAATGATGTTTTAGTTGTTGCTCAGCGCTTACCCTAATCAAGGACTCTTCAGTCTCATGCTCTGCCAGTGAGGAGGGGCACAAGAAGCCAGGAGGGAGCAGAGACATGACACCTGACCCAAACTAGCCAAAGGGGTATTTCATACCACAGCACATCATGCCCAGCATATAAACTGGGGGGAATTACCTGGAAGGCCAGATCGTTGCTCAGGTCAGACTAGATATCGGTCAGCAGGTGGTGAGCAACTTTATTGTGTGTCACTTGTGTTCATTGTTGGGTTTTTTGTTTTCCTTTTCCCTTTTAGTTTTATATTGTCTCTGCTTGTTATTTCCCTTATCATTATTATTATTTGTGGTGTCAGGAAAAAACAAGATCCTCTGTCATTTTTGTCATCTTCAAAAATATTCCCAGGGCATTTTTCAAACACTCTACTCTTTTAGTGGCTTGTTATTTCAGAAAAGGTTGTGTACTTTCACACACACACACACACACACACACATATATATATATATATATAAAATAGCTTTTCTGGACCAGATCAAAGGTCCATCCTGTCTGTAACAGTGGCCATAAGCACAAACTATGAAAGCACAGCAACAAGGGCATCTCTGACTTTTCCCTCTAGTGCCCTCCTCACAGCCTCTAACCCTCCTGAGTGTACAGACCTTTTGAGCCTGACCTGTTCCTTGTGCATTAACGAGTCCTCAGGGGACTTCTCTTCCATGAATTTGTTTGTTCCTTAGCCCATGCATTATTTTGCTGCTTTTCCACACCCTGACCCCTATCAACCTGATGAAACAGAGCTTCTGCTCCTGCCAAATCCAGCCGCAATTTGGTTCCCCCCAGCCTTCATACTGGAAAAGACCATGCCTGATGCACTGCATTAATGATTTGGCAGATCCTTCAGGGCAAGCCACACTGGCCTAGTATCTCAGAGGCGGCCAGCTTCTGCCAAGTCCTGCCACTTTCCATGCCATGCCCTGGCAAGGTTTGAAATCAAGCTGCTGTGGATCTCTGGCAACTTAAGCATGGCAGGGTGGTTTTCTTCCCTCTTTGCAAACATTAGCTTTCCAAAAGTCTTTTATTTTCAAAGTGGATTATTTAATTTGTATGTGGAGCTGGGAAGAGCTACATAATAGACATCAACATAGATGTGAAAGAATGTCAAGCACTTTATTTTTGGAAGATTCAATTTAAGCTAATTTTATGTGCTGGGCAGCAAATCAACATAATTATTTCATATGACTAGAAGACATATTCTGAATCCAGATCTTTGATAGGACTTATACCACTGACACAGAGGCCTTATATGAGGAGGAGGGAGCTACTGCTAGTTTTTCCTGAGGCAGTAATGGCAAGATCCTGTGGGGACAGATTAGGATAAGTCACCATGATTTAGCCAACTAAAAAGTGGAGCAGGGTTGATTTGGACCCTTGAGATATCTGTGTGGAGGCAAACACAATTCCCAGAACAGAAGCCACACATTGCCACTGGGAATTAAGAGGCTGGCTCTTGTTTGGTTTGTTGTTTATTTATTCATTCTTGCTGTCTTTTTTCTTTCACTGATTACTCAAAAGGTAAGAAAAATCCAGCACCTACTGAGTCTAATGAACAATGTTCTTTTCTTCTACAAGGGGTGAGGAGGAGTTTGGCTTTTTACATGCCAAAAAAATGACTACAGCAATCTGCTTCACACTGTGACATTCATGTGTGCTGGCAATGTGATTTTTCACAGCTCCCTCCTAACGCCCCAAGATGGAGCGTGCACACTGGGAAAGCTCCTGCTACCAGAGCCTCTGTCTGCAGTCCCACACATGTCCTCCCCGCACAGCTCCTGTCCCTCTCTCTGGACCTTGGGAGGTATCCCTGGCTGAAACTCAGTGTCAGTGTCCAATACCAAGTTACCTGCATATCTGCATGCATGGATGCTGTAGCTCTGTGTTCCTGGAGGACACAAACCTCTTATTTTTTGAGACTCCAGATAGAGCATAACCCCAGTGTATGCTGCACTACCCAAAAAAAAAGTACTTGAGCAACCATCCCAGAGACTATCCCTACTCTCAAATACACAGAAGCATGTTCCTGTTTGATCAGAGTTTTTACATGTTTTAACTCCTTAAACAAAGTGTTCAACAATTCTGCATTTGTTTTTCAAACCAAGTCATCATGGAAGGAGTAGCCCAGTGCTCAGATCTGTGTCAAGAGTTTCAAAACAAATATTGAGCAATGTAAGAAATTACTCACTATTTTTATTACAGGGTTTTTCACTAGTGCATCTGGATGAAGTCAACAAAAATAGAAAGAGAAGTACCAACTGGTTTTGCATGACTTTTTCAGCCCAGTGACAATAGCAGCACCTGCTGAGTCACCTTGAAGCTGTCATCAGAGACAGACCTTACAGTATCTCCCCAGCCAGTAAGAAACAGTCCTCTCTGACCACTGCTTCCCTTTCTGCTCTGGATTACCCAAGAAATTAATCAGATGCTTACAACACTGTGGCTGCAAAGTCTGAGAGTCATTTGTTCTTGGGGAAAAATTGAGCAGAAAGCTGAAACTGATAAATAAATTTAGGAGAGTAAGAACTCCCGGACCCTTTGACACTTTTTAGATTTCTCATTTGCAGAAGATTTTCTGAGTAAGGTTGCCTAGACTGTCAAACACAACCATCAAGTACTCAAGGAAATGTCAGGTTTCCTCCTGACCTACTTTCAAACAAGGGAAAGATCTTTCCCCACAGCGGATAGCAAAAGATGCTCCCAATTAGTCTGCATATTAAGTAAACATGGCAGGGGCACTCAAGATCTCTTCTTTCCATCTGCTACTCTGACTTAAACGTATTGCCTAACAGCTAAAGTGTTCCTACTTACAAATGACTGCAAAAGCAATGTGCTAGTGCTCCTCACCAAGGCAGCTATATACCTTTTTAAAGAGTGGGCCTTACTCTTCTTTCCTTTACATGACATTCTTGTAGTTCTGCTGATTTCAAGCAAAGCAATGTGAGGATCCTTCATTACAAGAAAACCAGCTCTGTAATTTGGATAAACAGCACATTAAAAATGGGAGCCATTTGCAGCCCTTTGTTATCTAGTAAGTATTTGCCAGCAAAATCTATCTTCTCATGCTCCAAGTTACAAAAGCTGAGCTCTGTGTTAACCGGAGGAAAAGCACGGCTCCTGCTGTCATCCCTCCCTTCCCCTCTACAGCATGTCACACTGGCAGCAGGCACTCCAGGGCCAGACAAGGTAAGGCAAAGAGACCAGCTGGGTCTCCCCACTTTGTTTCAGGGGGTGAGCAGGAAGGAAAGCTGAAGGATGAATACAAAGCTCCTTCCAGAACATGTCATTGATTAGTAACAGACATAAGGGGAAAGGCTAAGATGTTACACTATAGAATATGGACATGAAGATGGTTCTGTTGAAGCCGATAATCTTGGGTCATTTAGATGAGCTGAAAACCAAGTCCACCTGAATTCAGCAAAACTGCATCATTTTGCAAGAGCCGAAGATGTTGTGCATATAGTTCTATGACACTCATTCAAGGACATTCCATAAGCCAGGACAGCATGCCACAACCAACCAGGGCTCAGGCACTAGCTCTAGGTGTCAAATACCTAGGGTCTACACTGAGAAAAGCTCAGTTTCAGTTCCCTCCTTTTTAAGTATTCATGCTGAACACAGTTAATATACCTGTGGTCAGCAGATGCATCATTTGGTTCCTATATCCTCTTCGGTGTGACCTTTTCAGACTAGCAATTTTGATTTTGAGGCCTGATGTCATTTAATTCAAGATTTTTTAAAAGCCTGAAGAGGTCACATGCTTCTGGTTTTCTTGAGTAGATCTTCAGCTACCTGATTTAGGCACCCTCTCTGCTAAATGAAAGGAGGGATAGTAGTTTGTAATGTACCCAATGTTAGGGCACAGAAAAGTTCCGTTAAAATTCTGCCTGGAGCAAGCCTTCTCATAACATTCTTATAAAATTTTCTGCTTTCACTGAGGTAAAGCCCTTAATTTTAGGCAGAAGACCAACTGCTTGGGTTTTACACTGTATTATTACATTATCAGAAATCCTCACCTATACCCTAGACTCACACTAAAGGTATAAAGGGGGGTGGAAGCTGAGACTTTTACCATATTTCTGAGGTATTGTTGTGACAGGATAGGATAGGATGTAAATTGAATGGCATGCGGTGCGCATGCACAGGCACGACGGCCATGCAGATGTGTCATAGGGGCCTCTGTAGAGGCCACTTTGTCCTTTGCAGTTTCCAGTTGTGTGGAAACAGCTGACAGTGACAACAGTGACTGACATTCCTGAGCCTGGAAGAAAGGATATTAAAACTTTCACCTCACTCTGTCCTCCTCCTTCCCTTTAGATTAAAGCAAGGAAATACAGAAATTATCAAGCTATACTCCTCAGCAGCTTCAAATTAATAAGCATCTTCCACCTGTAAGAGAGCCTGGGTTCTGCTTTCCTTTCACTCACTCACATCAGCCTCCTAAGGAAAGTATTCATCCCAAGGCTGAGGTGATCAGGTCTGGAGTGGGTCCATTCTGCAGCAGAGCTGGGGATGGTGGCACAGATTAGGAACTGCAGGGCGCCCAAGCCCAGGACATCCCAGGGGAGGACTGGTGCCACCACAGCTGAGAACAGCTGAGTAGTGTGGACTTCCAGAAATAATACCTTTTGTTTAAAGAACAAGATCAACTCAGTCCCTGTACTAGTTTTCAAGTACTCCACAGGCTTTAGAGTTGCTACATGGTTGTGAGAGCAAGAATCTGCTCACATTTCATACAGAAGGAGGAGACAGACTGTGATTCAGCCTACTGCTGGATGCATACAAACTTTAATCTTACAAAAGGTTCCCTCAGTTTTGTTTGGAAACACCAGACTTCACATTTCTGGTTGGTTTTCTTTTCATCAAACAGACATGTCTGATGAGAGGGGAAGTAAAATTAATCTGAAGTAGAAATATTTGATGAATACTGTCTTAACAGGTCATAGAAAGAAAACCACAGGAGCAAGTGAACTATTATAAGATAAAGTTGCTACTTCTGAATATGAAATATTGACTGGATAACAACTACCAAAAAAAAACCCTCAAGCAAAAAAACTAAGTCCTCTTCTCAAAAGCATTTGCGGTTCCCTCCCCTCCTTTCCCACTCCTGGCCATTGCTCTGGAGATCTTAGTATGGCCAGTTTCCACACTTTAGGAATCTTGACCAAAATCTAGAGTAGTCAAGCGAGGGACAGAAGAAAGCCTTTGCAATACAGGCTGAAATATGTCTTGGCTAATTTTGCATACTGTTGTAGTCATGTACCATGTGTCTCTGTTTCAGCTAACAGAAACTCCACGTTCTTGATTTTCAACCTGAGGGAAGAAATGGGAACCATTCACTGAAGTGCTTGCTGAGAAAGGAGATATTGCTGTCCATTTGCTGGAACACAACCTTCTGGACCCTGTTAATGTCAATTAAAGCCAAAGCAGAACTACAAACTGCTTCAGCAGCTCAAGCCTGCATCCTCCTCCTTGTAATGTCTGTACAATAGTCAGTGTGAAAGTTAATGAGATACAGAACTCCATTAATTCTTCAAAACCAGCACTGAACAGCTGCAGATATTCTAACTGATGTCTAAAGCCATGTTGTCATGGTGGGTAGAGAATAGGGAGACACAAAGCAGAGCAAGAAGCTTTTCATTTGGATCTAGGAGGTCTTACTCAGCAAATCCTTAGTTACTTTTGTGTTTTGAGGCTTCACCGTCTGATAATGGCATATGACTCTTAGATGGTAGTTTGTGGCAACTTCTGTTGGTAGGCCCTCTCAGAACTTTTTCTGGACCTCAGAATGATTTCTGGTTATAATGGTTGGAATCACTTAGCAAACTCTGTTATTAAAAATAGAGAAAAGATTTCCGTGTCTCTCTCAGCATGTTGTAAAATGAGCAAAAAAATTTCTGAAGGAGTTGTACGCTGTGTCTGTGATGTGCAATGATTATCACAATCAAATCTGAGTAAATCCAGTCTAAGTGCAGTGCTACATGACATCATATGCCTGACAAAAGAGACTTATTAATCATGGATGAAAAGAATTCTTGGCAGGGTTTCAGACTTACTTCAGAATTATATTAGAATGAGGCATTAAGTCATGGAACGGGGAAAAAGTCAGAGAGAGACAGAACTACTCAACTGTGTTAATCATTCTTTTAGTATGTTACAAGGCAGACTGAAATGGCAGCAGTCAAGATAAAATGAATGTGCTACAGGACTTCTGGCAGAGCAGGTCCTGTTTTATAGCTTGCTGAGCATATATTACAGTGGGTGCAACTTTTTTAGGCTTTATTTATCCTTGGAAAAGGGAAAAGAAAGTTATGGAAACACATTATGGAATGTTAAGGGTTATCTGGCATCAATGGTCTTTGCTAATAGATTGAACATGGCTACACGTTATCCACGTTTCTTTAGTATCTTCCACCCAAGGATCAAAAAAACACATTAACAAAATTAATATATTGTTATATATAATTACAATAATTGCCATCTATTAGTATAATATCCTTTGTTTCCACCATGCTGGTCTGGCACCCTATTTACCTATGCTTGTGGCATCAAGGAGTAACAACATTTTTATTGGTCTATATCAGCTTCAGGAGGATACAAATCACAAGGAAACCTGAAAGAGGAGAAAGTGTTTATGGGATTCGTGTGGAATCTGCATTCTCTCTGCCTTATTCTCATGGACATGGAAGTACTCAAGACCCTGTGAAGGACAGCTGCATTCCAAAGCATGGAGGCAATGGGACACACTGGGACATGGAGAAGGTCCCATCCACTCCTGCTCACACCAGAACAGTCTGATGAAATCTTGTGAAGTGTGTGAGTTCTACTGCCTTCACTGGGCAGACACGCAAAAAGCCAGCAAAGTAATTACATGACCATGGATATCAAAACATTGTCAATTACTATTTCAACAGAAGTATGTTTGACTTCCAGGTAGCATCTGATACCCATTGGATACTCTTACCACAGTCCACCAGTGACACAAGTATTATCCCAGTAATGACATGAAATGGGTTGGCAATGCACTTAAATCCCCTAACTAAAGTATCAAGACAAATTTAAGCTACGGGGAAACTAACCTGATGAAACACCTTAAAAACAATTTATTTTGAAGCATCTTTGGTTCAGCTGTTCAGCAATTACAGCTTATGGAGCTGGTTTGCCTGTGAAATATTTTTTTTTCTGTCTTTCTTCAAGTTTTTGTCCCTGATGAACTCTTGTATTCAGTCCATTATATGGCCTTGCAAACAGTTTGCATCTTTACAATTGAGAGTGTATTGCAACTATATTGAACTAAACACATTCATAAAGGCAAGTTTGGGTCAGATATTCATTTCACTTGTGACAATGAAGGGCAGAGTTAAGTTATTGAAGTATACCAGGATAAGATTAAATGAAAGGGACAGAGCCTCGAACAAGAGCATAATTGCTAAAAGAAATGCTCATTAAGTCACAGTTTGAATTTATTTATGAAAATTACCTTCTATTAGATGATATTTTTCTTTCATTTCCAAGGACAATTTATGAAAAGTTTTTGTTGTACAAATGTAGTCAAGATCAACTGCCTAAAGAACTACGTTATTTTCTTTTTTATTGTTTATTTGGGGTCTGTAACAGGTGATATAAAAAATCAGTAAAAAACTTGAAATGTAATATGATTACATATCACAAAACAATTGCACTTATAATCAGTTCCAATCATCAAACCTGAAAATTATTCTGCATATCTTCTGAAAATGTCTACATCTTTTCCAAAGTGGCAAAACTGAATATCCTCAAGGATCTTAAGGATATGACTCTCAGAAAACCTAAAGAACTTTTAACTTGAAAAAAAAAAGTGTAAAGTTATTAAGGTATTTAAACTTCTTCTAAATATTACACATAGGACAGGGAGGGAAAACTTTCTTTAGATGATCTGTTATTTATTTACTCTGCAGGAAAGAGAACTGTTAAAGAAAAAAGGTGAAGATCACAGTAGGAAAGCAATAAAGCAGAGGGTAGCATAATGAGGAGGAAAAAAGCCACACAAACTGTGACTACAAATTGAGGGTTTGACCTCAGTTATTGTCTATCTACTGTTTAGAAACTGAACCTAATGTCATATTGGAGACAAAACAGGGTCTTCTTACAGCTGGCAACCCACAAAATATAACAATGTCCATCAGTCTGACATACAGTGGTGTCATCTACCTCAGTTAAGAATGTCCTTGTGCCTTATACCTATTTTTTCCCAAGATACCATCAAATAAAGAAGCTCTTTAAATAAGAAACCTCCCTTATGGCACTGACTTCCTAGACAAAAACTTCTGAAGAATGTTACCATGAAACAAAGAGAGATGTAATGACTATCCCTTCTTTCTCCTCCATGAAGTAATATCTTTGAAGGGTACCGGATAGCAACACTTGTGATTATGTGACTTTTTTCCCCAATGTTTTAAGAAATATTTCAAAGTCATAACAAAAATGCGCAGCAAAGAAAAAAAGATGGACCTACGCAGAATGAAACAGGCTAGTATTGTTAACAAAAGACCATGCTTTGCCCAGGGCAATATGCTGTATGGTGGAAGTGCTGTGATGACATTCACCAGCCGCATTCTTTGCCTATTCAAGATGAATCATCTTTATCGTCCTTGTCTTTACTCATACTTTCAATACCAGATTTTTCTGGTGATAGCCTATTTACCACAACTATTGGGAAATGCATCTGTTTTATTAATACTGACAAAAAAGAGCAGTCGTAAGAGAAAAGGTCCTAAGGTCAAACTCAGAATTGTTGGTTTGGGTGAATTCTGAACCTATCACTTCTGCTATTCACTGCCCTGTCCAGACGCTCTGCAAACCCAGCCTTGAGCGTGACTATGTTTTAGTAAATGGCTGCTTGATAAAAATAAGTTTGGCTTCATGTAGGCTTCAGCTCTTATACCACTCATTCAATCATTATTCTAAGATTTCAAAAGCACATATTATTAGCCTGCACCTAGTTTATGCAAGCATTGTGCAAGGAACCAAATCCATTATGAGCTATTTGAGCATTTTGTCTCATGGCTCATTCTCAGCTTGGCTAAATAGGGCAAATGCAATTAAATATGGATAAGCTACCTTGAAGACTGGAGAAAAAATCATATGGGGATGGTTCATACACAAAAGTCTCTTGTTTGGTATTGCTGACCCACAGCTCCCTCAGGAAAATTAAAAACTCAAATAAACTAAATGTTACAGGGGTTAGACAAATGCTCAACTGACAAATGGGTATTCTGGTTGATGACTGTTTGTTACCATCTTCTGCCAGCCATAACTAATGCTGCAAAAGAGAGCCCAGGAGTACTTGTCCATTTAACAGTTGGTTTATCCTGCCAGGTGGTTTGAGTTGACCTACCTGAATTTTCCTGATGTGGGTAACTCACAGTTCACAGGATCCCTTCCACTGGAACAAGCCTTTGGAGGGTAACCTTTGCCTGGCAGATGGTAGCAAAAAGCTGGTAACAATAATCTCTTCATCTAGCAGAGAAACATTCAAAAGTAGTCAGTCCTCACTTAAATGACCATCACCCCAGTAGGTCACAGTCAAAGTACTCTACCTACCACAAATGTCAAGAGAAAGCACTGACAGAAAAAAAATCCTCTCTGATAATATAAATCCATTTCTTTCAGATCATTACAGATTATCCAAGTCCTTGAACAAGCACCTTGAAATCAAAAGGACATTACACAGCAGGCACCTCCAGAGAGTCACTCACTGTCAAGCCAAAGCTGGTCAGAGTACTACCATAAAAATACAACGTAAAAATACAAGAAGATAAGGTTAGCAGTTATTATTTTCCATTATCCATTAGTCTGTGGGACATAAAATAGAGTCTTCAAGGTTGTGAATCCTGAAAACTGAATTCACTATAGAAAAGAAAAAGTCCTCCCCAGAGTAGGGTATATTTATAAGGTACCTCTGTCCTTTAATATCCAGTAGTCTTTGATGAAAAAAAAAAAAATCACTAAGCTACAAAGAAATGATTATTTTTAAGCATTTCAGCAGCATCACAGGTAAATGTGCTACTCTACAAAGGCTTCTTTAGGCAATCACAGCATAAGCCACAAAATCTCTGCCTTGAGGAGACTGTAGTCTAAGCTCATTTATTCTCTAATTAGCAATTATCATGCACTGCTGTTCTTTACACAGCTCAAAATATGTGTATGCTACTGACCACAGTCAATAAATGGCTAATTTGGTGATCATTTCTTGTCCAGAAGCCACAGAATTGACCATTAGAATATACACCTTAGTGACACAATGGATGCACAAAACCACTACTAAACATCTTCACGCAAGTGTAAGATTCTTACTAGGGCTCAATTACTTAGAACTACGCTTTTTAATATTTTTACTCCACTTATTCTCTCTTATCCTCCACTAACAACTTCATAATTATTTGTTCCAAAGAACCATTCAATTCAGCAGATATTTGTAAGAAAAACAATATTTTAGCAGAATCTATGACAAAAAAAACCAAAACAAAAAAAAAAAAAAAAAAAAAAAAAAAAAAAACAAAGCCACACCACCATGAGGCAGTCATAGATGTGATCAGTTAATCCAGGCATCCCTTTCTGCAGTACTTTTGAAATAAGTGGAATTAGGTCCATCATGGAAAGATTCAGTGAAGTCACTGTAATGATTCTTCAGTAAGTCCTCCTCCTTTTCCCCTCTCGCTCTTAGTGAGGCAGCAAAGGGTTTCCAGTTTCCTTTTTCAGTCAGTGCCTCTCACTAGATGACGTGATTTGCATCTCTCTGCTGATCCCCCATGGCTGTTAGTCCTACTCAGGCTCCCTTTTCTACATCTTGAGCTATTGTCTCGAGCTATGGGAGCAAGGCAGATTACTATACTGTTGACTTTAGTCATGTCTGAATAACAAATTGTTTCAAGACTCTCCTATGCCTAGGTTGTCCTTCATTACTGCAAAATTGTTTCCCTGGCCTTTTATCTTGGTGTTACATATGTTTGAAACTTTCCAGCTCTTCTGTGCGATATTGAAGTACCTGCAGTCCTCACCTTCTCCTCCCTTTCCAATTTGCTTTTGCCCCACTTCTCAATCTCCTTTCCTGTAGAAAGAGATTACAACTATGATAGCTCTTATTCCCCCTTCTGGCTGCACAAAATACTTTTATCTCAGAAATACTCCCTCATCCATGCTAATCAACTGCAGAACAATGATTTCACTCACTCCTCAGACACATACAGCTGAAGATTCACTCAGGAGTTTAGTAAAAGGTTACTCACAGATGACTTTAACTTGTCCATATTCATATTTGATGGGATTTGGGAACTGTTTGCAGGAAGAACGTGTCATCCTTCTGTGCGCAAATGTGTGGTAATTGGAGGAAGAATGTGCTGGATAAGGATACAGACACTAACCAATTAGCACACTGAGTCCTGTGCAGTTACATCTTATCCTTGCCACAAACCTAAAATGTCACTGTGACTGATAAGGTTTGGGGGTTCTTTTTTCCTTTCTTTTTTTTTTTTTTTTTATTGCTTGGGAATACAAAAGGCAAAAACATCCTGAACAATTTGTTCTTTATTTGAGTACCGTACAGTCCTTCAGCAGCAGCAGCATGTAGTAGCTTTACTTTAGCATATTACCTGCAGAATATGTACTTCCTTTGCTGTTAAGTAGACAGGCTTGAAAACATCTGGGATTGGCTTTCAAATATAAAATGTCACTTAACTAACATCAAGCAAAGTATTTAGTTTTGTTTTTTTTTTTCAGTGATGTAACAGTGCTATCATTATCTGAGGTACAAACCAGGTTACATGTGGCAAAGACTTCACTATAGTTTCTTTTTTGTGAACACTGTTTGACTTTCAATATGTTTTTTTGAGAAAGCAGATTCACCTGCTTATTCTCTGCTTTATGAACTCTATGATGTGTGCAAAGCCACAACTGAAAGTTTAGCTGATTAGGGCTTGTCAATTGCACTGTAAAAATCAGATGGATTTTACCTGCTGGTATCTGGGAATGACAACTGATAAAACATTATCTGCAATAAAGAAGGTAGAATGGTAAAACACTTGATGTAATTCTTTTCTGATCTTTTTGTACCCCACCAGGAGCAAAACTGTGCCTTTTGTTAATTACGTGGATTACTGTAGTCTTTAAAACAGGTTAGAACCTAGGAAACTGTGCAAGAGCACGTCTTGCACAAAACTAATTTGTGTACCTGAAAATCCAGCAAAGACTTTGGATCTTCATCAAAAGGAATGTGACCAGCAGGTTGAAGGAGGTGATCCTGCCCCTCTACTCTGCACTCATGAGACCTCACTTAGAGTATTGTGTGCAATTCTGGTGTCCTCAACATAAAAAGGACATGGAACTGTTGGAACAAGTCCAGAGGAGGGCCACAAGGATGATCAGGGGACTGGAGCACCTCCTGTATGAAGACAGGCTGAGAAAGTTGGGGCTGTTCAGCCTGGAGAAGAGAAAGCTGCATGGAGACCTCATAGCAGCCTTCCAGTATCTGAAGGGGGCATATAGGGATGCTGGGGAGGGACTCTTATTAGGGACTGTAGTGATAGGACAAGGGGTAATGGATTAAAACCTAAACAGGCGAAGTTTACACTGGATATAAGGAAGAAATTCTTTCCTGTGAGGGTGGTAAGGCACTGGAATGGGTTGCCCAAAAAAGTAGTAAATGCTCCATCCTTTGCAGTGTTCAAGGCAAAGTTGGACAGAAATCTTGGGTGATATCGTCTAGTGTGTGGTGTCCTTGCCTATGGCAGGTGGGTTGGAACTACGTGATCTTAAGGTCCTTTCCAACCCTAACTATTCTATGATTCTACGATTCCTACATAACCACCCATTTTGTCATAATTAGCCTGCATGCACGAGGCTGTGAGGGTCTTACTCCATCTTCTCCTGTAGGAAATGGCACCCTTTCCTCCCAGATGAGGTTCCAGACACAGTCGCCTTCTCTCCCATGTTCATCAGATCCTCCCTGGAGTATTGCATCTCTCTCTGTACTGTGAGATTAAACAGAAGGAAGAAAAAAAGTCCTGTTAGTAGACTATGCCCATCTGCTTTTTCAGCTGGATAGATGACTTCCAACATTATTCATTTGTGTTGAAATAAATTTTTCCACAAGCTTTTAGTTTCTCCATATTGTCAGCACAATATCTTGAGCAAGATATTGCCGACATCCATTAAATCATGTTAATGATTGTGTCTCTGTGAACAACTCAGAAAAGTCTCAATGTCTTTTGGGGTAACAAAGCACAGAAAGAATATAGATATTCATGCACATTCTGGGTGGAGAAAAAATCTCACTTCAGCCAAGTACAAAAGTGTAGAGGAAGAAGAATGTGAAGTGTCCCAGTGACCTTTCCAATCTCTGACCCTGAACTTCAGTTTAGCACACCAGTAATTATACCCATCACCCATACCATATCCATAGAACCTCTCCAAAGATTAGAGGTTAGGTCAGAGGCTCTTTGCACTTCCACAGATGTTTCCTACCAGCTACTAACTCTGCCAGATCCTAACCACTCCTTTCTGTTGGATGCAAATAGGAGACACACGGATGAACATTTTCCAGTGCTTGCAGCTTCTCTTCCTGTGCCAATTCTGTGTAGCTTTCCTGCACTGCCCGCTGCACAGTTTACCAGACAGATTTCAATGGTATTTAAACCAGGTCTAGGACTGAATAAATTACATAATTTCTCCTACACTATAAGGCTTGAGTCTCATTGTAATGAAGTTGTAACAGTGGTAGATCTCTTGATAAATGCTGGTCTAGACAAGTCTAAATGAAACAACAGAAAGTGTTTGCGACTGTTCTAATGACTGATTTACAATCACTGGCAGAAGGCATGGTCTTTCATTTTAAACCTTAATATCACCATTCTTTAATCTCATTCACTGTTTATGTAGTTGAGTTCTTATCTTGATAACTAAGTAACAAAGTATCTAATGTCTCAGAAGGATTACATTAACAATAACAAATCTCTTATCTTTTCCATCAGGTAGGAGCTGGAACTTAATTAGGAATAATTTAAGCCATTGTTACTCCTGCATTGCCTCCACCAAGCAAACAACTCTTGTTGATTGAAAAGCTAGTAAACAGAAGTACGATGAAACAAATCATCAAAGTAAAAGAACTGGGGTGTGAAGCCCGACACATTTATAGAAATGCATCAGTCATACCTTGGAAATCAATCAAGACTTTGGGGAAAAGGGAGCAGAAGGCTAGAGAGGCCAAGAGGTAGACAGAACTAGTAACTTCCCTCAAGACAGCTGACTAACGTTTAGTGCATGAGCTGAAACTTGTTTATTTAAACCCTGCGAACCCTGTACAGGTTTCTACTGGTCAAAGGTTTAGGAGCTGGAGGTAGATGCAGGTGGTGAAGGTTACTCCCTGGTTACCACCACAAAATAACAACATGCTCCTTTCCAACAACATCACCTTTCCAACTGGGGCTGGCACAGGGAAGCCAAGCAAAGAGACCTTCCCCTTAGACCCTGGGAAACAAACGGGTGGCAAGTGGGAATGTCCTGGAGAACAGCGTTGTGCATGTTTATGCACCAGACATTGTGTACAGCCCAGAAGTAAGACAAGGAAAGGAAGGTGGGACAGGCTGGTTTGGGATTCCTTATTTATTTACTTATTTTCTGCAAATTCACAGCTACTGAAGGGGAAGGTAACAAGGGGAATTGGAAGGGTGTTTATCTCTCTCAGCACCTCCCCTCCCTCCTTTCTTTTCCTTCTCTGCCCATGTCACTTTTTCACTTTGTCGCTGATGTCTTTGTTGCTAGAAATGGGTATTTTGGCGAAAACTGTGGAAAAATTACCACTGTGCCCAGTGAAAGTGTTCTGCATAAATGTAAGGATTGATGCTTTAAACAGTTTCTAAAACAGTAGGATCTAATTATTTTTAGAAGGTTTTTGCCAGTCAAACATCTCATCAATGCGATTCATTCCTCTGCAGACATTATCCCTCTTTTAATATGTCTTCATTATGAATCTTAAGGAGGTGGCCCACACCGTAGAACTGGGCCCAAACAGAACACTATTTCACAGCATTAATAAACCTCTCACATCCCAGTGTTAAAGGTGAGCTGTAATGAACTTGTCAAATCACTTAAAACTCCTGTAATGCTCTAAGCCCACCTCTTGGTCTGCTCCTGCTGCCACACATCTCATCTAAAATCCGTCAGCTGATGTCTGGCCCACTTCACAGCTGAACTCAGAAGCTAATTCAAGTTAAAAAGTGAATTAATTTGGTTGCAGCTACCTGAGACAGAGCTCTTGTTCCTGAGACCAGTACATCTCAAGACATTAATGCTTCACTGTTAGAGTTGAAATGTTTATTCATGCAGGCAAAATCATGACCCAAATTTTAATAGGAAGAGGATGAAGGCTGTACCTAATTGTCAGCTGAAGTGAGAACAATTTTGAGTTCAGTGCACAGCAAGGTCAATGCAAAACAACCTTTTCACACAAACACTCCCATCACTACACTGGTGCCTTCTTTCCTTTATTTTCTTGGTTATGCATACTACTGGAAGGAAATAAATGGTCTCTGATGCCCATTCCTTACTGGAAAGAAAGGAGAAAAATAATAATTGCATCATTTTTTACAATTGGCCCAAATTTCCTGCTGAAAACCTCACAGATTAAGTATACAGATTCAATGAAAATGTCATTTTCTCCAAATAAAAATATTAACACTTGATTTTTCTAGAAGAAATTACAAAATTACATTATTATGTTTGACCCACTATTTTGCCATGAAACTGCATTTGAGTATATCCAAATAACAACTTGCAGGACTGTCAGTACAGCCAAAGCAATAGAGCCAACTATGAGAAATGTAGCTGTTGTGGTCAGTGAAATGGTTCTTCTACAACACCAGTAGCAAATTAACATTCATCAGAAGACTGGAACTTTGTTATTGTTATTTCAAGGGATAATAGGTGTATTAGAGAAATAACAGGTTAATGTCTACAATGCAGTCTAATTCAAGGGACTGCTCCAGAAAGAACATGAAAAGGCATAAACAAGTTTTGACTAATTATTAACTAGGTTGGCATGACATAGTGTGTGTGTGCATGCGTTGGATAGAGATATTATTCTTAGACAGTATTATGAATGTGTCATATCTGCAATACCAATTACTCACCTCTGCTTGCAGACAGACTGAAAGTACTTGCCGTTAAGCATATGTACCAATTTAGTTAGTGCACCCTAATGGATTAAGTGGAGAATACTGTCACAGAGGGCACTGGTGATTCAAATGTTACAGCTCAGTAAATGAATTCTGGTTTTTAATCATTTTCTGTTCCCTCATGTTACAGTAGCTTCATTATCTTAAGAGACCAGGGCATGAGCTGGAAAAACATGCCCACAATTAATAGCTAGTATTATCCCATCATTACACTGCAGCGGTCCTGAGCTCTTACCCACCGCTTTCTGTGCAAAGTTCGCAAAATAAATGGCCTTGAGAGCTCTCTGAGCCCACAATAGCTCCTCCATTTGTACTTTTCCGCAAAGGTCAAGTGATACCATGTGGCTGCACTCACCCTTTGTGTAGCTGTTCTTCTGCAGTTACTAAGCTAGACCTGTGCCCCACATGCAGCACCACCCTGTTCTCCCCAGTCTTGACAATGGGCCAGACCTAAATCCTTGCCTAGCATCACTATCAATCAGGAGCTATGACTGCATAAAGCCCACTACACTTAAACTTTCAAAGATGAGTTCCACCCAGCTTCCACCAAGTGTGAGGAGCCACAACAGGAGGTTAGAGGGATGTTTTTGTATTTCCTGTAGCAGGAAAGCCACACTTCTGTAGCAGTTTCAAAACAACTGGAACATTTTGTTCAGAGGGATTCTGCACAAGAGGGCAGCAATCCTAAGGATCCTCACAGCCCTGGGTGCCACAGCCTCCTGCCTATCTTCTTCCTGGCAGCTTTATAGGAGTGAAAAACAGCCTTATTTTTAAAACCACTGGAAGCCATGGGTGAATTAACAGTCTAAAAGTTTTGAGAGCCTCAAGTTTTACTCGCAAACCAAGAGTCTGAGGGCTCAGCCAAAGACACCACCCCCCAGGGCTTCCACTTCCTCCAGAGAGTTTCAAAGCCCTCAGAGTTGCCAGAAACAGGCCTCAGGAAAAGCATTATCCTTCCTCCTGCTGATGTCTTGAACTTGGGTGAGGCAAGCCACAGCAAGAAGCTGAGGTTCCCTGACTCCAGAGCAGCATCCCAGGAAACAGCTATCCAGTGCCTTTGGGTCCCCAGCCCTAGGACCAACTGCACACATAGCCAGCCTACAGTCTAGATCATCCCTTTTACTACTACTATTTAAAAAGGAAAACTGCTAGTGAGCTCTGCTGATGGTTTGTAAGGTTGATTCGAAGGGGTACAACCTTGCTTTTACTTTCAATATAAAAGCTTTGGATTTGAACAGTCTTCCAAAATATTTAGGAGCTCAAGGACCACTTACACTTGAAAATGACTCTGAAAACCTAAGAGCTTTTGGATGTATTCCAAAAGAAGTGCTCCAAGTTTAAAGAGCTGAGGGAAGAAGTTTTCTTGAAAATTTTATAACCCTTTCCAATTTAGGCAAAATGCTGCAAAACATGGTTGTTGACCTGATGCTTTGCTTTTCCACACCCTGTTGTGTGAGGGACCAGCAAAGGTCAGGAAAAAATAAGTTAAAAAAAATATCCAAGAAACCTCTGTCCTATTTTCAAATCTCAAAGGGATACAGCTGTAGTTTTATCAGGATCAAACTGGCTTTTACTTCCTCCTAACCAAAACCTCTTCAGAGCAGGCCTTAAAACTGCACATCTGCAAAACCCATACAACAGAGAACTGTCTGTAGACAGTATCATGAGACTACTTTATCCATGCAAGTTATCCCACTAGCTTCAATAGGACAACTTATTTTCTAGGTTGATCTATATTTTTGAGCATTTGCAGAACTTGTGCTAAAAATAGTTACTGAGGTAGAAATAAATTATTAGTGAATAATCAACCTCAATGTGCCTTCTATGTTCCACAAGGAGAGTGAGGTTTAAAGATTTAGCCTTCTACTCTGCTTATGTATAAAGTATGTTCAGCACTGCAACATGCAGAACTACAGCCTTTCCACAGGATAGAAGGAGATGAAAAAAAATCCACTTCCTTGCAAAAAAGGAAGGAACGTTAGCAGAGATCTTAGCTAGTAATTTAATGAGATGTTTTGTCCCCTGTGCATAAAGCTTCTTCATGTGATTATTACCTATTATTGCCTTCCTCCAGATGAATTTAATGGCAAGATTATAATTTTAAATGACTGGAAGATACACCTAACATCCACACCAGTTCACTCTGGAAGCAGTATGCATAGGAAATTTGAAAATTTTGGCACACGTATCTGCTTCCAAAACAAACAGAAGAGATAATCCATGGACACTGGAGCTTACAGAAGAGTCGGTAAACAAATTTATTTCAAAACTTGAAAAGGTGGCAGCTTGACAGAAGAGTAGGACAGGGTTCACGTCCACCTTAGTGACAGACACGGCTTTGCTTACTTCCTTGGTTGTCCTAATCCATTTAAATACCGGTCATTACAAGATTATTTGTCAATAGAGGAACCTTGGACCTGCCAAGAAAGTAAACACTGCTCAAACATACACATTTCCTGCATATTAAGAGGACAGAATTCCTGGGTATCACACAGGGCATAATAAATTATTATAACACACTTTCATCTTTTCATGCTTTTGTCTCAAAAAATGTGATGCTACCTGTCTGGCTAGCATCTCATGTTAGTAGACTGAGAAGCAAGCTATTGATACTGGGCTCAGAATTTAGCCACCCAGGTAGATATGACCCAAGTCATATTGCACAGTCCCTATTACATAGGGACCGCATCCCCAGCTGACCCTGAGGAGTCTTTCTAACAGTTTGTCAAGGAGCTGTGATCAGACTCACATTGCCACAAGGCTTTGATGCTCCAGAATAATGCTGTTCCTTGCCATCAGCACAGGTTAAAA
Source organism: Neopsephotus bourkii (assembly GCF_033783945.1). Taxonomy (NCBI): domain Eukaryota; kingdom Metazoa; phylum Chordata; class Aves; order Psittaciformes; family Psittacidae; genus Neopsephotus; species Neopsephotus bourkii. The sequence continues at coordinate 197,644 of NW_026900856.1, forward strand.
TACAGGAAGTGAACTGGCTGCCAGCAGCCCACATACAAAACAACAGCTCTTATTCTGCATTTCAAATAATGTAAAAGTCTACACTAGCAAACTGGGGGGCCCAAGGGCCTATAAGTATCATTTCTGTGTATGCAGATATGTGAATTGTACACCCAGAATCATGTCATACATTCAATGGAATTTAGTTCCTGATGTATGCATTCATTATGGGGATCTTTGCTATTTCTAAGATTTTAGCCTTTATTATTCCTGCTGAAGAATAAAAGTAATAATATTGTGAACACTAAAAGATTAAAGGTAGAAAGACCATTAAAGAAGCCAAAGTATGTTACAGCTGTGCAACTGCTTAGACGTCCTGTGATTTTTGAGTGCAAAGAGTCAACACTACAGGGCTGCTACAGCTGTTTTGCTTACAAAGTGGAATATTGCCCTCCAGCAAGGAGAAAGTAAAGTTCTTGAAAAGGTGGATTGTTTTGTTCATTAGTATCAGTGAGGCCCTGCATGCCAAACTGTCTCCATGTTTGAAGGGTTAAGGACTTTGTGCAAGTGGTTCTTGGCAGACACAAACTAACTGCTGAAAACAATCCCATCAGTAAAACTGGCTGGCATTGAGTTTCCTTTCCTTTACTATGTACAAGCTAGTGGAATACAAATTGTGAGAATTAAGGATAGAGAAGATCTGTCAGCTTCTCTATCCTTCTACTGCCAGGCCAGCCTCATTCCCTGACATATATTCAGCACTGCTTTCAGTTTTGTAAAAAAAACTATGTAAAAGTTGCATACCGACATCCACCAGTTCTTTGGCAATGCACAAGCCTAATGGCTCCCAAATTAGAAAACTTTTCTTAACATGCAGCTTCTCCCTGATTTCATGGCATTACCTCCTTCGCATGCCCTTGGCAACTTCTCTAGATGTTGAAGCTTCTTTCCACTTGTTTCCACTTCTGCTACTTCACCCCTGTCAAATGCCACATCAAAAGAACAGATTCACAGCAGTAACAGTTTTTTGCTTTCTGAAGTTAAATTCTCAAATTTTCAAAGTAGCTCTACACAGAACAGGATGGCGGCTGATGTAGATGGTAAGCAGCTATTAAAAAAGGCAGAATTACACAAAGGTACAGCAAGAGACTTCAGCTAGTAGAGGCATGACTGAACCTTTACTGAGGAACAACAGGCTTTCCCGTATGTTTCTACATCTCATGCAGTCTGTTTACAAAACTAGAATCTACAAATAAGATACTGCAAGGCAAAATCTGAAGTTTCCTCTTGCTGTTTAGATCTTCCTGTAATGGAAACTGAAAGATATCTCAGTTTTCCTGTTTATAAGAATGTCATCTTCTGCATTCTTAAAATACCATGCTTATTCACATGTAATTGTATGTGCTTGTTAGAAGCAGCCTTTCTATATAATGTATCTTTCCTGAAGCAGCCTTTCTATATAGTTCTGCAATAAATATCCCACTTCAGAACAAGCCAGGTGCTCAGTATGCCAAAAGCCCAGTTTAAAAGACCAGAGTCTAGAAAGCATACTTGTATTCATTACCTTCCCACCTGCAGCTCCTTTCCTAATACTACAAAGGTGGTAATGCCATAGAAATTAGAAGAATTTGCGTGGGTTATCATTCACAGTTGATTCAGCATTTGATGTAAGAAAAATCTTCAGGTGCATCCATCCTCTTTGATTATGGAAAATGTTGCCCTAGCTGGCATACCAGAAGGTGAGAAAATCTTACTCTGCTGTTAATTATCTCCTAAATTACTTGGTGACCTTGGAGAAAGGCTCAGAATGGTGGTTTAGAATGTTCTGACAGTGTCAGATCACAGCACACCCTACTAGTGCCAGGCAGCACGCTGAGCATGAGTAATACACCTCATTTTTCTGACTGCAAGGCTGCAAATCAATGGTGAGCATGCAAAGCTTACTTTAATGGGTTAACAGAACACAAAACAGGGTTGCAGAATCAGAAAAGTACAAGATGGGAAAGCCATTTTGGTTCATCTAGTCTTGTGCTAGCTTGTTCCCTAAAACATATTTTCTAGACTGTGGCTGTCTCAAATCACTTTCTTTGAAGTGTTATATCCAATCTAATATGACCACCAAAGCTCTGTCAATACCGCAGTCATCACTTGTACTAAGCCATGCCAGGAATTAAGTTTTAGGAAAGATATTCACTTGTTATCCCTCTGTAGGGCCAGCAACCCCAAATTTCAAAATTCTTCAGGGAGGAAATTTCAGGACCTGGGGAGAAAAGGGAAGTGTTGGAAAAGTCAGAACATCTTCAAATTATCCTTTATTAATTTCATTTTTTCAATCGCTATGTTGCATTATATATATATTGTAAGGTACGGTGTACACATACTTAATACTTGGAAAGTTATTTATTAAAAACTGTAGATATGCAGCCTAAATATTGATTGGGAAATCTTCATATGGTTCAGACATTTTCCTGTTTACTTTTCTGAGAGTAGATCCAGCAGCAGAACAGGCCTGATTTCTTCAGAATTTTTATATTTACACACTTTTACTGTGCATTTTCTAACAGAAAGTTTCTCAGAAATTTACCTTGTACATATTATTTTTGTTTTTCAAGTCCAGATATATGGCAAAAACATTCTTATTTTGTTAATTTCATGTATACCAAAGTACATACAGTGTACACCCTTGATTGAACCCCAACATGTTCTTAATGTAAGTATAAGTATTTTCCAATTCATCATATGCATAAACCTGTTACACACAACTCCTTAAAATAAATTTTATTTGAGAGAGGAAAACATATTGTGTTCTAGTTTAAAAGCAGGGAAAAGTGTGGGAGGGAGTTTTCTAATCAAATCTGAATGGAGGAAAAAGGGACGCTCTGCTGTCATTTAAAAGACACCTGTGCAAAACTGCCTGTAATTTTATAGTTCCACAGAGACTTATCATAGTTACAAGTATTAAGCAACCGCCAGGTTTTGATAACCATTCCCCAAGGGACTGTGACAAGTCCTAGGGTTCACAGAAGAACTTCAGTGTCAGCCATAAGAAGAGTTCAGCTTCAGTAGAGACTCGAGCAGTGCTGATGTGGTAGGTTAGGCTCCACCTTTAATTGTTTATACTTACGATATTATTTTTAAAAATGTCTGAGCAAATCACACGATCCTGAGAGAACAGAAAGAGGCCCCAGTAGCCTTAAAGGAAAACTGCCCAGAGTTTTGATTTCTCATGTTGTCAGTTCCAGGAAGGACACTAAAGGGCCCTGAACTTTGAAAATGTGTTCAGGTTTAAATAATTGATCAAGTATTTTTTGCGTTAGCACTAATGTTGAATGCTAACCAGATACTGCAATTTTCTAATCACTATATTCCTCTCCACTCCTCCAGTGTGGCTAGTCACGATTGCAAGATGCTAATTATTATACCTGCTCCCTTTTACCCAGGCAGACATGGGGAAGATACACGGTGTCTTTACGTTTTGCAAAATCAAATAACAAGACATGAGCATACAACATAGCTTACAGAAAGCTTTGTGTAAAGACACTGTAGAACAAGGCTTTAAAGGTTGGGCATCTAAGCTGCACCAATACAATCTGCATGCACACCCTGTGCACATGTAAAATAGATTATTCCATATTGTGTTATTTTTACTCATTTGCATTTTGGTAACGATGACAATGTTCTTGGCATGCTCTTACCACACACAGAGACAGCTTGAACACACATGTGCATACACGCATGTCTTCTTTCATGCTTTTTGGGAGAGGATTGAAACTGTGGCCTTACATAATGCATAGTGAATAAGTAAGGAACAGCTGAGTAAGATAAAAAGTAATTCTATCTCACAACAGTCAAACTCAGCAAATGTAGCTTCTCTTTATTAAATTTTGGTTTTCATTACAAAGAAAGCTGGACACTGAAATGAAGACAAGAAAATTGTGAACAGAAGATAGGATTTCGCTCCCAGTTGTTTCTCTTAGCATTGGCTCTACCAGTGTCCCGAGTGGCAGCCTGGTTTTATTTTCATGCACTCAAGTAATAATTTTTCTCACAGAGCTGCTGAGGAAAAAGAATTGTGGCATTTGTGTAGCAATATTGAAGCAGTGAGATAAATGGCCTGCATTTCCAGGCCAACTGCTGGCAGGCTTTCTGAATTAGTGTTAAGGGATTTGAAGTATCTTTGCCCAGCAGCATCTCTTGAGTGCTGTGATGGTGTTCAGTGGGCCTGGCAGCTCAGCCTCTATTCTCTGACCCAGTCATAATTCTGGTCTATGGCATTTCATGGCAAAACACAAATCTTACCATTCTGTACATAGGCCATAACTTGGAACAGAAAAGGGAAGACAGCACAACTCCATTTAGCATAACTGGTCTGGGATTGGTAGCTAGTTTTAGGTTTGTTTTTTCTTTTTTGTTTGTTTGTTTGTTTGTTTGTTTGTTTTTGTTTTTTTTCCAGATATTGTGGTAACAGAGTCCTGTTGCTAGACTTCATCACCAGCTTAAAGCTGGGGCCTTGGTACAAAAAGGCAGGAGCACTCCCAGACTGCTGAACTTTGTTTGCTGAAAAGAAGCTAAATTCTAGTGTCATGGCCAGCATCTAGGCTTGGGATCACATCAAACAAGTCAACACCTCTTTAAAAAGCAGTCTAGGGAAGTTGAAATGAATAAATACAGCTCACTTGTGCAAGTCCATTTATTTCAGTGACATCAACCCAAGCCAACCCAATACAGAGAAGATTTAGAGCTTGTCTGCTTTCTTCAGGTTACATCAAGGTGATGTACTTCATTTTTAGCATGCCATCTGAGCAGGCACAGAGAGGCAGCATCCCAACAGCTTTCATTTTACTGTGAGCTAATGCTTTCAGAAAATGAAGATTCCCCCTGATGGCTTCACTTGCTTATAACAGTGCTGATCTCCATTCAAGGCAGCATTTTTCCAGCAATTGGATGTCAGCCATGAAGCAACTAAAAACTGCAGCACCCCATCTCATGATCACACAAGAAAAATCCTGGGAAGTTCTACTATCTCATCATCTGAGTCTTCAGAACAGCCTGAGTCAGTGAACAGCCACAGCCACTGTAAAGGTGACTCACGCTTCAGCCTGACAGGCAGGCAGACACACTCCACACATGGCACGTGTACATTTGACATGACACTGATTTGACATGACACGTGATCACTGATCACTGATCACTTGGCCACAAGCCAAGTACTGTGCTAGTCAACAGCTGTGACAGTAGCTTTAGTGGCCACGATCACAGGTTCCTCTGCCTCATCTGCAGCTGCCTAGGAAAGAGAATAAGCATGAGGCTAAGGAAAGAGAAGAAGTTTGCATAGCCGCTTCAGTGAGAAGAACAGCCACAGAATAGCTTCATTTAGCACACTGTTATTCTAGAAGCAATAAAGAGGCATTGTTAGGGCAAAAAGAGTAGCTTGTGGCTGCAGATGATAGACATCTGTGCACTTCACATAAGTAACATACACACAGGTGACCTCCTGCAAGCACCTAGGGCATTTTGAAGTTGGTGATGCTCTGCTGTGGGCTGAAGGTGCTAACCAATACAGTGCTGGAAGCCCAAGAAGCAGAACTGTTGTGAAGAAGGTGGGTACGCCCCTTGAATTACAGATATTGCCATTGTATTGCCCTCAGCAGTCCTCGATCATTACTACCTCTTTGGATGTAGACATTACTGTGTGTTTTCCTGTCCTGAGTCTTCCTGCTTTCTTCCAGATAGCACAGCTGATGAAGATGCGCTTATACCAGGAACTCTCTAGCAGTCACCAAAGCAGCTGCAAGGTAACCTGCAGAGCATGCTTTTCATAACAATGATCCCTGGTGTTCAATATCAACCTCAGAACCCAGTTCTGATGTGCTGGCTGCAATATTGTCTGGAGCTGTATAGGGCACATTGCAGAGAGAAAAAGACACTGATTTTCCAGGCAGTCTGAGTGAACTAGGAGACACCATCTCCTATGGGAAAATTGCTAGGGGTACAGTATAAGGGATCTCTCACGTAGATGCTCATACATTTATTTGGCAAAGAGGTTTTTTGACTAACATACTGGGTCATTTGCCATGGCCCATGTGGTGTCACACCACTAGCCAAGGCCCATGGTTTCCTGGGCCCATGCTTTTGCTGCACCTGCAGTGTGCCCTATTGAGAGTACAGCAGTATGAGAGACACTTGCTGACAAGATAAAACCTTTATTCTATTTATCTATGTGATCTATTTAAGGACTCTGTCTTATTGGCACAAAGAAATGGTGTCTGTCTCTGTGGAATACCTCCTCCAGTGTTTTGTAAAATGGTATTTTCTTAAAAGAATGGGAAAAGAGCTCTCTCTGGCCATGAGCGTTTTGTTTAATGGGCAAAAAGAGAAAATCAAAACATACCTGAACAAACAATATCTCTGCCTTTTGTAAACTGCAACTGCTTACCTGCTGTGCAAACAATGGGGGCTTGAACTGTAGTATCAGAGATGTCTCCATTTGGAAACTTTAATCGTTGGTTTCAAGGTTCCTTGTTGCCTCCTGGATCCCCCTGGAGAACCCCAGCAGCTGAAGAATTCCATGAAGTATCAGCTTCACTTCCAGAGGAATCAAAGCAACTCAGCTTCCATGGGCCACTGTTTTCACTACAGTAGGAATCACTAGCTGAAGGGTTATGACACTTCAAGATACATTCCTTGCAGGAAGCAAAGTCATTCATGCCTGTTCAAACGGAAATGTTCACCCAGTTCCGTGACCAGCAGCACCAGCCTTTGTACTGATCCTTTGCAGAGCAGCAGGAAATATCTTGCCAGCCCCTAAGCTTGCCAGGTCTATGAAGTGTCCAGGCCTATGAAAACTGCCTGCAGACAACTCTGATCTCATATTTCATTTGAAGCAGTACACCTCACAGCTTCACTTTGGTTCACTGATTCACCACACTGATTCACTTTGGTTTTCTCTGCTCTCATTGCTTCTACTACCTCACTTTTCATGATACAAAGAAACGGAGGTTTATTAAGTGGAACAATGTCAAAGTACAAGATAAATATGTCTAATTACAGCAAATGCAAATGCAAACCTAATTCATATTTAGCAACTGGCTATTTCTTCACTGCTTCAGTACTCTGCCTATAATTTATCAGCCAGGGCTAGATGTGGCAGTGCAGAGCAGGGCTAGTGTGTGCCATTACGAGACTGTGGGGGCCTGGATCCTTTGCAGGAGCCTGGGTGAACACGCAGCCACATAGCAATGCTGTATCAGGATGCAATACAGTCCGCAGCATCCCCTGTATCCTGCTTTCCATACAAAGGAAACCCAAGCACAGAGGCCAGAGTGAAATCACGCTATGCAAGAGCTTCACTGAGTGAGGTGATCACAGGATCAGGACCTGAGCGATAGACCCCAGAGAACACTTGTTCTGCAGAGTAAACATAACCTCCATTACACTGCTTCCTGTGTAGTGTCCACAGCTGAGAATGGCACCCCTTACACCCAGACTGTCGCTTTGTAGCCTCTGCATCTAAGTGGGACATCTGATACACTCACCACTGAGCTTGTATGCTCTCAAGCAGTATCAGCTGCCTAAAGCTATTACATGTAATATATTATTAATACAGATGAAATAAACCTGTTGCTTTGCTTGACAATGCCTCTTCTTTTTCCCAGCTATTACTGGAGGTTCTGAGGCACATATTCTTATGAGCAGCTGTTCCTCACACATGGGGTTTTCAGTCTGCTGCTGGTGGGATTTCAGGTCAATGTAAAGGCAGTCAGACACTAAAGAGGAACAAGAAAGCATGCTTTGTTAGTTCATTTATCCAATAAGATGTGCTTCTGCAATGCCTTTCCAGTTCCCTGATTATAGCAATTTTACTCTTTCAGCAATTCTTTGGTTTTGCCTCCTTATCCTGCTGCCTTTTTGACTGTCCTCTATATCTAAGCCTTCCAAACCCAAACCTCTCCCCTTCATTCTGTCATGTTCACATAGGTAACCAAACATCAGTTTGCAGATGTTGTACAGTGTTTAGCAGCAGTGTTCCAGGAAACCTCTGAAATGCTTTGAATGTAAATTTTCTGCTGCTCATCATTCAGATTTTTACGGTAGCAAAGCCAAAAACAAAAAACACCAGTATAGCAACTGTCACTTATGTTAAACTAGGGGAATATACTGCCTATATGCAGATTTTTTTTTAAATCAATGCAGTTTGAGTTACTACTGTGTAAATTCAACATGCACAAAAGTCCCTATGTACAATCAATATTGACCCAAAAAATTAATCTTTCCTTCCTGTGCTGTCCATGCTGCTAGAATGTGGTTATGCAACACTGAAATCAACTGAAAGTATTTATCAAGAGTTAATGAAGACCAAATTATATTACAAACCTTTGAAGTAGAAGAGGAAGTCAAATGTAAATGCAGACCTACAAATATACTTTAAATTAATCATGACATGCTAAGGCACATGAAAAACAACAAGGTGCTTGGTGACAGCCAGCATGGCTTCACTAAGGGGAAATCCTGCCTGACCAATTTGCTGGCCTTCTATGATGGGGCTACAGAACTGATGGACAGCGATAAAGCAGTTGATGTCATCTAACTGGACTAGTGTAAAGCGTTCGACACTGTACCACACGACATCCTTGTCTCTAAATTGGAGAGACATCAATTTGATGAATGGACCACTCGGTGGATAAAGAACTGGCTGGATGGCCGCACACAAAGAGTTGTGGTCAATGGCTCAGTGTCTGGCTGGAGACCAGTAAGGAGTGGTGTCCCTCAGGGATCGGTGTTGGGACCGGTCTTGTTTAACATCTTCGTTGCTGACATGGACAGTGGGATTGAGTGAACCTTCAGCAAGTTTGCTGATGACACCAAGCTGTGTGGTTCGGTTGATACGCTGGAGGGAAGGAATGCCATCCAGAGGGACCTTGACACGCTTGTGAGGTGGGCTGATGCCAACCTCATGAAGTTTAACCATGCCAAGTGCAAGGTCCTACACCTGGGTGGGAGGAATCCCAGACACAGGTACAGGTTGGGCAGAGAAGAGATTCAGAGCAGCCCTGTGGAGAAGGACTTGGGGCTGGTGGTCAATGAGAAAATGAACATGAGCCGGCTTCAGTGTGCACTTGCAGCCCAGAAAGCCAACCGTATCCTGGGCTGCATCAAAAGGAGCATGACCAGCAGGTCGAAGGAGGTGATCCTGCCCCTTTATTCTGCTCTCGTGAGACCTCACTTGGAGTATTGTGTGCAGTTCTGGTGTCCTCAACATAAAAAGGACATGGAACTGTTGGAACAAGTCCAGAGGAGAGCCATGAGGATGATCAAGGGACTGGAGCACCTCCCATATGAAGATCGGCTGAGAAAGTTGGGGCTGTTCAGCCTGGAGAAGAGAAGGCTGCGTGGAGACCTCATAGCAGCCTTCCAGTATCTGAAGGGGGCCTATAGGGATGCTGGGGATGGACTCTTCATTAGGGACTGTAGTGGTAGGACAAGGGGTAATGGGTTAAAACTCAAACAGGGGAAGTTTAGATTGGATATAAGGAGGAAATTCTTCCCTGTGAGGGTGGTGAGGCACTGGAATAGGTTGTCCAGGGAGGTTGTGAATGCTTCATCCCTGGCAGTGTTCAAGGCCAGGTTGGATGAGGCCTTGGGTAATATGGTTTAGAGCGAGGTGTCCCTGCCCACGGCAGGGGGGTTGGAACTTGATGATCTTAAGGTCCTTTCCAACCCTAACTATTCTATGATTCTATGACTTTGCACATAAATCGCACTATTTACACATACTGTCATAGTAACTATCCAGCCTACAGCAGCAACACCTACAGATTTTTAACCAATATACATCAAATACAGATCGCTCATGTCATTGTTCATGTCCCTGGCCTACAGAAAACCCTGAAAGTTCCACTCCTTCAGAATAAAATTAACTACAGATGTCTCTCAAGTTGTTTTTGCTCAGTGTATGCCGTATATTTTGAAGAAAAAAATACAGTGTATTGGATAACATCATAAAACATCTGTATTGTTTCACTGACAAAGAACCTTTCCAGGTGATGATGAAAAGCTTTAATGGTTAATGCTCAGAAGAGGAACCGACAGATAAGTGGAACAAAAGGGTGAGTAGTTGAGCCAATCTCCAGTGCCCCATTGCAGATAACTCCAAGTCTTGCTGTATACCGGATGTAAGTCTTCAAGCTACACATTTTTGCTAAGATTTCATGTACATGGAGAAATCTGTAGGTCAAATGCTGGTATTATTACCTCAGTAGAGCTATATCAGTATAAATCCTTACATGAATACTCTCGTTCCTGACTAAGACTGCTCATACAGGAATTTATTCCAGTGTAACTATAGCAGTATAATTACATCAGTACAGTTCTACTGGTAAAAAATCCCATCTAGAAAGTGCTGTCAAAATTACTAGAAAAAACAATACCAATTAACCTTAATTTGTTCAGCCACATTTCTTCACTGCTACTTTTGTACATAGAAAAAGGAAAATAAATTCATTCTCTATGTACTGCAGAAGGGAGAATTTTCTACCTTGTCTGATATATTTTTCTGTGTTAACAGTAATTGTTATGAAACCTTAAGAATATGGTTTATGAATATGAAACCTTAAAATATGGTTTAATGTAACTCAGCACCCAGAGAATCAAAAGGCAATACAGACCCCCAGAAAGACTCAGTAGAGCTCAGTGAACTATGATTAAGAGGGAAAATGGCAAATTTCCCGCTTGCACTAATTAAATGTAATCACAGCTGACAAGTAACTGTTCCCCTTAGGGGCTTACTGATTCTGTTTGAAAGCTCTAATTCCAGATTAAATCAAAGTACAAACAGTTCCAAAAGGCATCAGAGGTAGCACAGTCACTACTGAAATATTAAAACATAACATCAGTCATTTGACGCGAAATCAACTGATTTCTTATCTGGCCAGTTCTTGTCATGATGAAAACCCCTGTTCATCCTAGCTCAATACCATTCTTCTCCTCTGCCTGCACTCAGTAATCTGTTTCTTTCTCCACAGCCAGCAATAAACTGTGGAGGTGGAACAATGAACTCTTTCATGGCAAGAAAGAGAAGAAAATAAAACCCCTTTCACTGGACATCTTTTGCTCTTGGTTTCTCTCTTTTCCTGAGACAACGGCTGGCTACTCACTTTCAGAAAAAGAGAGAGATAAAGAAGAGATTATTAAAGTTACAATGGTCAAAGAGGACACCGTTTTCACAGCACATCTCTTACCTATACAGTTTCAACATTCAAAGAGCTGGAACGACCCTTATCAATTATAAGCAGGCAACTGCTTGTAAGTGCTGGTGGATCTCTGCAGGCAGCTGCACATTGACACCATGTCTCCTTGCACACTATGAGGTCTACATGCTCCAAGTTGTTGCAGTGAGATGGGTGCATACACCCCCGGTTGGGACTGTGGATGGGCTGATGCAGGTGCAGGACCCTGCTCTGCTGGAGCACAGGTCTGGGGAGTGAAGCCAGCAATCCTCACCTCTGTGCAAATGCAAGTCCTGTTGCACAGCATATGAAGTCATGCATCAATCCCATGTGCTACAGCAGCACAGTGCAGGCACCAAGCAGACATACAGCACAGCCTATTTGCTTGTCTTGCCAGACCCACTCTAGTGTTTTCACCATCATCATAAAACATCCCCCGACCAACATAAGTCTATATCAGTAAAATTATAAAGCAGAGACCAAGCCAAGCACTAAGGCTCCACAAAGCTGCCAGTTAGTTCCCTTCAAAGCATTAACCTAATCATTAGTAAAATTAGTGAAGTTTGTGGTGAGTAAAGGAGTTTGCCCACATGGAGCAACTTGTGACACTGGAGCTTTCTTCTCTCTTTCAGTGGTGCATCAGTCAAATAATGATATCCATAAGGATTCTTAGATTTCTTTTTAACAGGATCCCAACAGAAGCTTACGGTTTTAATTACAGCTGGTAGAGCTGAAATCTGTCTTCCATCCTCTCAATCCCAACAATCTTTTTCCATAAGGTTTTGATTTTAAAAGTATGTTCTTATTGTTCCTCGGTGTCTTTTCAAATGCCTGACACTCTTTAAGAACAGTGTCTAGGCTGCTCCAAGTGCTTTGCTTAAATATTAAATTATTTTCTCCTCCAACATATTCTTTTATTAGAATAATACTTTGTCATTTACTACATGGTCTAGGTCTTCTAAGAAGTTCAGCAGCTCCTGAAAAGCGTGAGTGCTTAGTTCCTCATACAGGAGGCTCAAGACAGTATCCCTCAGGGAGCACCGCAAAGGAACTGGGAAAAGACTGAATGCAATTCCCATCCAACTGAAAAGCAGATGAATAGCTGCTATGAGAACAAAGGCTGCGTCTGCTGGCAGAAAGAACTGAAACTGTTCCAGTGTTATGGGCCTGGAACTTTGATTCTTCTCGGAGCATATTCACATTTATATTCAGCCTCTCAGACTGGAAAAGGAAATGAAAAAGGAGAGCGTTTTATGTTACCCACGAAGAGATGCTGGTAGGCCAGGCTGCCTTACACATGTCTGGCTTTGCTGTTTAGCATTTTAGGAAACTTAAGCCTCTTGGGTTTCTACCACTACCAGTCATTCCTTTAGCTAAAATATATGAGAAAAGCATTAGGATTCCTTATCTCTGGTAAGGATCCATATGAAAGGTGGTCAGGAGGACTCAAGAATGTGACTTCCTCAGCTTAAAGGGTGACTTCCTTTTTAAAAATCCCAGGAAATCTGTACATTTCCAGATAACTCCACACCCTAAGAAAAGTCTGATGTGAGAGAAAAGTTAGCAATGCGAAGTCAAACACTGAAAGGTTCATAAACATTAGAATAATGGTAAGAAAAATTCTGAGTGGAAAAAAATGTATGCAAGCTGGTAGCATAATGCATAACCTTAAGGGGCCTGAAATGAGGCTGCCTCAGCAACCCCAACTTTTAAATACTAGAGGTTTCTGTCAGCTTTGCTCGTGGCTGTAAGGACTTCAAAATGCCACAGTTACAGTGATCATGAAAAGGGGCACTCATTAGCACTCACTTTTGAATTCATAAAATAATCACAAAACCTTCTTCCTAGAAAACATAGGTCTTAACTCCCAGCTCTTACACTGCAAACCTAGTCTGGTTGTTGATGCTTGGGAGCCACAGCATTTCCAGTATGAGAACTTCTCCTGTAAACTTTTACCTAATTTAGTTAAATTCTGCTGAGCTGATGAATGAAGCCACTATTGCTCCTCACAAGTGCACCAGTATCTTCTGTCCTTTCTGCAGACATGAGTATGCACTAGGCTCAGGAGTTCAGCAAAAGGAGTCTGCTGAACTAAAGACGAGTGATCCTCTGTAACGTACATCTAACACAGATTCACAAGCATACTTCCAGCTGTTTGGCTCCTACTACTTCCAAATTCAGGAAGTTATCTTAACAATCCTTGTTTTCATCTGTGGGATCTGCTAGCTTGGCTATAGGTGAAACTCCAACATGGAGAGATACCACTAACACAAAAAGGCGTATTATCTCCCACTAAGATACTCAGTGAAAAGAGAGAACTAGCTGATGGCATTAAGACTCACAAACTGGACATTGCCACAGCTAGTGGATCTTAAAAAAAAACAGGTCATCCTGAAATACTTTGAAAGCTTCTAAAACAAGTGCAAAACCAAAGATGACAAGGTCAGCATGACTGAGTATTGCTACAGTATTTGTCATTTGCCACTGCTTTGGAAAGGCTCGTAACAGCTGGGTGATTTCAGACACGTAGTGTGACTTCTTCAGGATAACCTTCTAATCTCATGAGCTTGACTCCTTACAGTATAAAGTATCTTAAAATAAAACAGAAAAGCAGACTTTCAACAGTTAGATCAAACCGCAAAGTTCTCTAATTTCCTCAAAAGTTCTAGGAAGCAGAATAATGAATTCTGTGTTGGTTTAATGTTAGCAAAATTCCAAAACCTAACTACAAGACTTATATCTGCTTTGCTTTCAAATATAACCTCAAATCCAAGTTTCCCAGTTAGAAAACATTCATGTCAGGGTCACTGGGAACTGAAAAAGCACAAAAAGTAGGAAGTATCCATGCAACCTTTGAAAAAGCAGATGAAAAAAAGTCTTTAGTGAAACACTGGAGCTCCTGAATCAAAGAAAACTGATGAAGATGGTGCACAGGTAAGTTTCAGAAAAATCAATATTGTTACTAGCAGATGCTGAGATTCTTCAGTGGGTGGTAAACACTAACATACAGCTCCTGCCCATTCCCCCCGCCAGTAAGAGTTCATATCAGACATCCATCAATGTGTGGATTAATGGTGTCATGATCCCCAAAGTTAGAATATACTGTAAGGCTTCACCAAAGTTTTTCTTTTCAGTAATACAAGCAGAAACATATACTGAAAATCATGAATATTAAATAAAAAATAATAATAAAAAAAAAAAACAACAAACAGCCATCATTGGAGATGTAGATGAAAACAAACACATTAAAATATGCAAGGTTAGATAGTCCAGAATTTAATCTGGCCTAGTAATTTGCGTTGCATATCAGATATACAGCGACTCACAGTAATTACAGACATGTAGACAGAGATAGAGACTACCTGCAAATCGGCTGCATATCAATCTAATACGAATATAAAACTTTGCAGCTGGTTTATTTTTATCCTTTGACCCTCTGGGGACTTGTTAAATGCATATTTTAATAATACTGTGGTTTCTAGAAAGTGAGAAGCTCAGCACCAATTTAGAAGTGCAACTTGGGAGTAGGTTGTTATTGAACACACTGTTTACTGTCAGAGTGCATCAAAACATAGTCGTAACTCTTCAAAAAGCAGGTAAGAACTTGCTTTGACAGTAGCTAACATTTGCTGTCTTTCAAGAAAAGTGCACGGTGGTAAGTAATGTTAGTTAACAAAAATTACCTATAAACTGAAATAACATGCAAATTCCATTTCTATGTTCATTGTGTAACAACCCTCTTTGGTTGCTGCTTCATTTCTAGCCTCTCAAATTACAATACAGAGAAGGTCCTTGCTAATGCTTTACACTATTGATCTTTCTTTGTACCTTCCTGGAAATACAAACATTAGTGGGGGAGTCTGGTACCATGCACAGACATGTGGCAAAGTTGCCAAGCCACTGATTATTTTTTGTTTGTTTGTACTTGAAAATCACTGTTTCAGAAGTCAAATCTAGCTTTACTTGTAAGCTAATCTCCAGTGATTATTGTATTATTGAGGTAGGGAGGAGAAATCAAGCAACATGCCATACAAAACCCACTGCCTACACTGTGAGAATTTATTTGAAATTTTGATTAGGAGAAAGCAGAGTGTCCAGACACTGGCATGAGTAAAATGCCACCCAAAGGCAAACAAACACAGCCCACTGGGCTCCGCGTACCTCTTCTCTGCAGTTTCAATCCTGTAACCTGCCAACAGACCATTGATTTCCTCTAACAAAAGCCATGGTTCATGACTATAACCTCCCTGAAGACAAGAACCCGCTAGCTTGGCACAAGCACTTACGAACATGACTAATTTTACAGCTGAAACGAGCAGAGTCATCACACAAAGGGGAAACGGGAGCCAGAAGTGTGAAAAGCCTTCCACCACCATCCTGCCCAAATCTGGACACGAGTAAAGGCAGCAGCGTGCAGACAAGCCAACCCTTTGTCTGCTTTTGTTCCTAGAGCACACACCAGCCCTGCTACAAAACAGCTGCAAGCTGGGAAGGGACTCCGCACATTCACATTCATCTGCTCAGCCACGGGGCAGGACAGAAGTGCTCACTAATTCCTGGCTTTTTAACAGCAGCACAGAGGCCATCAGAGAAAAAATTAAAAACGATGGTGGGCTTGAATCACACTGGCTCTCTCTTCATAAAGAGAGATAAAATAAATCAACTAAGCAGTGTATGTTCCACGCTCAGATTCTATGTCTTAAGCTACGCCATTTTCATTTGGTGTGGCTGGATTTTAATTTTTCAGTATTTCTGCTAATATCTGCAGGGTTGTCTTCATACTAGTATGAATGAAAGCAAATACATTGAATGTGCAAGTTAAATGGCAGGGTTGTTGTGATTTCTGTATCACAGGAGAGGACATAGATTCATTGTGACTAGGGAGGATTGCATCACTTTATGAAGATGAAAGAAGTAGGTGAAGAAGTAGTGCTCTGGCTACCAAGTGCAAGTGGGGCAGGAATCCTGGCAGGCCACAGCCAACATGAGAAAGCAGATTACAAAACCATGTTCTATCTTGCCACTTCCTTTCCATGAAACTACTTTCAGTAAGTGTTTATTAGAGAAACATCTCCATATACAGCATCAATTAAAAGCTTCTGATACACTGCCAAATAGAGGCCCTGAGTCACTTGGGCCATTCTCAGCATCTCCACAGAAATATCACTGGCATCATATCTGAAAACTTTCCCTTCTTATCCCATTCCTATTTCCCATGTACTAGACTCATCAAATCTAAGCCCAGGCTAGAAGCCCAAAACAGGATTTATTTTCCACTCAGGGTAGCTCAGTCAATACAGCTTAGCACTTTTGAGAGACTGCTAAAGAATAAACTGAAACAAAAGCAGCTAAGCTGGTTAGGCAGTGGATAAGCAAACACCATGAGGATTTTCCCATCATGTTACTGAGCAATCACAGAGGAATAGCTAAGGCAGGACCTTCCCTGCTGCTCCGTAAGACCATCTTGCCAGCAGTATAAGTCAGATCTCCAGCAACCAGTCACCAAAAAGCTGCCCTGAACCTACTGACTCACAGCTCACCAGTCATGGGCAATCCCCTGTTTGTGCCCTGGCTGGCAGCAGTGCTTACCTGCATCCAAAGAAAGGACTGGCTGCCTTCTCCTGCCTTTTCAGTCCTAGAAACTGAATTTGTAGTGAAAGAAAGCAAAATAATCCCACACAGCACTTAATTTTGCTGGGCAAAAGGAAGTGATTGATGCCCAATACATGGCCACTGAAATGCTATAGTGTCTTTTTGAAGAAGGTGGGATATTATGACCAAAAAAATTCATGTCAGCATTGTTTTCCACGGGCATTGCTCAGAGAGACTGAAAACACAAGCTACCCTAAGAAAATCTGTAGGTAGGATTTCTATGCATCTTATGTTTTCATTAATACATTTCATTACTTTACATTCTTTTGTAATCTTACCAGTAATGACCTTAATGTTAGCTGCACTTTGATTAAGTGCAAATCTTCAGAATGTTCTGGGATAGACAGCCTCAAGTGTAGAAGGTAAACACAGTCTCCTTTAATAAATAAAATTAGTATTTTTTTTTTCCCAGGGTATAGCACACAGGAACGAATACTATAATATCTTCATTGTTTGGATGCCCTGATGCCCTGAGATTGTTAATGTAATTTTATAAGTTTTGGCTTCTTTGCATCTTTGGTACCTTCCTTTAGAAGAAGTACTTGTCTTTGTTACCTGTTAGCCATAAAATCAGAAAGAGAACAAGTGGTATTTGGTATCTTCTGCCCACAGGTATTTCCACAGGGTTCTGGTTAGGCTCAGTAGATGCTGCATTAATGTCTCCGTCCCTCTTCTGTTGTCCTAATTGCAAGCATGCAATACTGAGTATTGTTTATGTTTTGCTCCACTACAGTCAGTGAGAGTTTCATCATCAATTACAAAAGAATACAAGTTACATATGTGATAATACACCAGCCCTAATTATACTCCTCCTTTGGCACTTGTCTTTTATACTTATTTCTTAATCGCAGTTACATCATTTTAACTACTTTGGCATCATCATTTTCAGACTGATGACAATCAAATTTGTTTCTTTTGGTTCTTTGAATGCCTCGGTCAATTTCCTAAGCACCCTTCACCTTCCTTCCCCCCGCCTGGCTCTATCAATACCTGATTTCAATTCCACTTTCCTCATTATGGCTCTAATACTGATGAGTTTGCAGGTCAGCTAACTGGGCTATACACTTTTTGCCTCAAGTGAAGTGGGCCCCCTGAACTCGATCTGAGTATCATTCCAGTTTCTACCTGGGGAGGAAAAGAAAGTAGCAGGTAGGACCTGTTAGCTGATGGATTTACTGTCAGACTCCCAGTCTGCCTGTATGCATCACACTGCATATACACACCCCACCGGGGTGCCCAGGTTCTCCGTCCAATCTCTTCTCCCTGGTGATTCCATCCTGCGTGGCAGAACTTCCAACCTTAACTGTCTTTTTTATCAAATATTGTGCTTTTCCACTGACATTAGGAAAGCAATTTTTATCTCAAATGGTTTCATAATCTTCAAAGGACACAGGAAGAAGATTAAGATTGCAAAGGCAATCAAAACAAACTACAAGATGCCAATGCTAATGTTAAGACTGCAAACAGGTTACAATGCAGACATCTGTCCTTTGCCAGGAAAAAGTTTCCCTCTACACAAAGTCTGCTATATTATACTGACGGACCATTCCTGTTCCAGCAATGTATCACTGGTACTAGTCTATTAAAACCTCATCCCTACTCCTCTTACAAATCAAAGAAGCCATGCAGATGAAAACAGAGTTTTGTCATTATAAAAGTGCTGGCACTAGAACAGTCTGTAGCACAGAGTCAGAGATAACATCACCAAGACACCTGCAGCACAATCCTGCAGCATAATCCTGCAGCATAATGCTGCTCCGCAGTTATCTAATCCTCAATTTGGATAAAAGGCGTCTGAAAAATAATCTCAACATTGGCAGTTGTACTTGGAGGGCTTACAAACAGGCTGTCTACTTAAATATCCACCAGCTGTTTTTATCACTTTCTGTGGACTGGAGTAAAAGATCCCCAAGTAGAAAGCTATGAGTTTGAAAAAAGAAAGAGGACACAAATATAATTTTAAATTATTAGCTATACTTTACATGTAATTTTTTTTTTTGTTTTGGTAGTGAAACCAGACTTCATGGAGCTCTTCCACACACTGTATTCATCTTTGTTTCATATTTTATGAGCTGTAGTAATAATTTTCTTCAAAACATTGTTCAGAGGTATATTGCCTATGTCTTGCAAAAGCTGGTTCCTCTGTAGCAAAGTAAAAGAAATAAATGTTTTTAATATTAAATTACACTCTTGGGCGTAATTATGCTCTACTGTGCTTTTCAAACGTTGAAGTGATGAATCAAATGAAGTGGAAGTGTCAGTAAAATAATCACCTTCTTCAACAAATGACTACTAGGAGATAAAGGAACAGGCTAACATTATGACATTCAATTACCACTTGAGAAAGGTACCTGAACACAGGATCTCCTGCCAGGAAAAACTAGTTTTTCTTATGTGTGCCTAGTTGGAACACACTGAAAAGGTTTCCTCCAGTGTGTACAAAAGTACCTTGCACAGCTTCTTTCTGATGAGATACTGATGGTAGAGAGAAGGTCTTGTGAAAAAGCACCGTGAATGTTCTGGAAATGCCATTACTGTGACCTTGTACACACAGAACTCAAGGACCTCAATTTCCACAGGACGAAGAATCCAAAGCCCCAAGAGTTCCTTGCAATCTGACAAATTTTCAATAACCTCCTCAGTGGCTATGTAGGTTTAAAATCTGCCTTAGTCATAAACTGTGTGTGAGACAAAAATTAAATG
The DNA here is from genome assembly GCF_033783945.1 of Neopsephotus bourkii. NCBI lineage: Eukaryota > Metazoa > Chordata > Aves > Psittaciformes > Psittacidae > Neopsephotus > Neopsephotus bourkii. Next base: position 217,203 of record NW_026900856.1, read on the forward strand.
TCCTGCTAAAAACAGGGGATAATAGGAAGGTTATCAAAAGTGGAAGCCTAACAGGAGGAACAATGCTAACAATTCAAAAGCATATAAACCAAGTAAATTAGCTCAGGTACTGAAAACCTAACAGGACAAAAAAGATAAATAGGATACTTAGACATACTACAAAAAGAAGCAAAAAAAGACAGTTATAGTCCAAATAAGTAATTCTTTGAAGTTGTGGTAAATTATATATTTTCCCATACAGAAAAATGTTCATGGCATAGTTTGTGGTTTTGTTGCTTGGGGTTTTTTTTAATTAATTGTTGAAATACTTGTTTTAGAAAAAGTCAATTGGCATTTTCAGGCCAATGGTGACAGAGTATGCAAGACAACTGATGGGCCATGGTAAATGCACACAAAGTGCCTGGGGAGGTTAACAGTGGCCTTGCTCAGGATGGGCCTGGAAATCTACCTGATTACTTAGAGATTGAATTCCAGCTTTCAAAGGAGATTCTCCTTGCCTCTACAGCTTTCAAAGTCCAGATTATCAAGCAATCAAATTTATCAAGTGGCAGAGTAACTAAACTGTCCAGTGTCTGCCAATCCACACAATTACAACAGTGATCCAATGCTGTGAATAAACTAATTCATATCAGTAAATTTGCTTCTCAGGGTTGTATAATGTTTAGAAACAGATTTAACTGAGTTTGTGTGAACTAGCATGGGTGGTCTGGGCTAATCTTGATAAAGGAGGAGTACTGTAAGTACTGAAACAGTCTCATAGGGATTAAACAAACGGCAGGGCACCAAGGTTCCTGGGGTCCTTCTTGGCTTCTCCTGCTGTCACAACATCTATCTTTGTTCCAGACTCTTAGGTCAGCATGTTTGACTAAAGTTAGGTACATAAATCCATATTTAGGCATTGACCTGATTTCTAGAAGTGTTTAGTGTAATTCCCACTTTGTCCTAGTTCAGGAGGCCCTCTCCAGCCCAGGAGAGAAATGCATCTTCTCCCCAGCAGCTGGGCTTTCTAAAAGAACTAGGAAGTGTACTGAGACGATCAACAGAAAAATGGCTATGCATTCTATGTATCCATATTATAGACCAATGTTGTGAACACTGGATTTTTTTTATTATTATTTCAGATTAAAATGCAAGGGAGCATGCAGTATTACCCAGAATGGCAAGACAGTCTGGCAAGTGAACCCAGGTAGACAGTACCCTTGCTGCCATCTGCATTCCCTTCTGTATCATCGTCTTATATTCAAGTCCAGGTAAACACCTATCTTTATAAACAATTTTTCTTTATTATTTTATTTCTAGTAATTCTACCAAAGGGAAGTGGAGTTAGAAACTAATGCCATCAGATACCTGGAATGGGTGAGGAACACAGACAAAGAAACCTCCTAGCACTGAGAAATGAAGGGGTAAAAACATTAAGTTTCCTCTAGGCTTGTGGTGCCTGTGGAATGCAATGAAGAAAATGCTTTCTCAGATTTGATAATTTTGCATATTCATTATGTTTGAAACTGTACTTTCAGCAGTGGTTGCATTCTTTTTTCCAAGAATGTTACTTTTGGAAATGAAACATGAATGACAAACTGACATCTTAATGAAAATTATCTGCATTTGTTTACACTTACAAGGCTTTTTAAGTAGACTAAGTTACATAGAGTTTAAAGACTTTCCAAAACAAGCAGACACACACTTGCAAAAGGAGTCTGAAACAGTGGTTTGTGGGTGAAATATCTTCATGAATGTTTCTAAATTCACAACTTAAGCAAACATCTTCTGTGGCTCCACAGTAAGAACACTGGACTGGTGTCATGGTTTAAGCCCAGTCAGCCATGCAGCCATTCACTCACTCGCCCCCTTTGTCCTCCCCACTCCCGGAGGGATGGGGAGGAGAATCGAAAGAATGTAATTCCCATGGGTTGAAATAAGAAGAGTTTAGTAACTAAGGTATAACACAAATCACTGTTGCTACCACCAATAATAATAATGATAAGATATATAACAACAGAATAGAATACAACTGCTCACCACCCGCCCACAGACACCCAGCCCGACCCAGCAGTGATCTAACCCAGCCGGGTAACTGCCCCCAGTTCTACATCCTGGGCATGATGTGCTGTGGTATGGAATACCCCTTTGGCAAGTTTGGGTCAGGTGTCCTGTCTCTGCTTCCTCCCGGCTTCCCCTCCTCCCTGGCAGAGCACGAGGCTCAGAGTCCTTGGTCAGACTAAACATTACTGAGCAGCAACTAAAAAGATCAGTGTTATCATCACTATTCTCAGGCTGAGAGTCAAAAACACAGCACTGCACCAGCTACTAAGAAGGAGAAAAAATGACTGCTACTGCTGAACCCAGAGCAACTGGCACACAAACAATTCATTTGCAGAAGCCCAAACTGGCCACTACATGAAACCAGGCTGTGGAAATTAAGAGTAAACCACATCTTGACTTTCTGGAGTTGCTATATACCTCTTAAAAGTGACTTTAGATTTTCAAAAGCTTTAGGAATTTTGGCTAGATGGATCTATAGATGTCATACCTTGGATAACCTGAAGATCGTATTAGGCTCATGTTTAAGACTTGGCTTACAGGAACTTTGCCAAATCATCTTTAAAGGCTATCTCAGTCTGGGTATGCACAAGACTGATAGATTGTTTAGAGAAAGTCTCTGTGTGAGTTACTGCATAAATATCAGGGAGACAATGGAGACATTTTAGTTTTCTGAGTGCTTGCAAATCTAGTGTTGCCTATAAATGTGGTGTTACCAGCTAATGAAACTCTACTTATAAGTAACTATGTGGTTACAGAGAACTTCCTATTTAAGTCACCTTAGAACTGAGAAGGTGCTACTGTGCCATTTCCTATACATGCATATACCACAGCACATCAAAGTACTGTAACTGCATCTTCCACATGCCTCAGAACATTTTATAAATCCAGGATAATAAGCAGGATCTCAGAACAGTGTTACCATTTCATTTCAGAGGGGTGCTTTCAGTTTCACCAAGCAACTTTTATGCCAGCACTTCCTGAAGGTGATAGGCTTTACACAATAGAGATCAAAATTTCAGTTGGCCCTTATTGTTCAGTAAAAATCTGTTATTTGCAGAGAGAGAAATTACCCGTGTACTGATCATTTTTCATTCAGTTTTGCAGGTATCTATGGATTTGTGGACATCATTTTCAGACTCTTGAGAACTGAACCAAAGCTCAAACTCCTTTTAAGTTCCAAATACTGAAGTAGTGTCCCCTCAGTGCAAGAGGAAGGAGAAACAGGAGAAAGGGTGTATTAGCCCCCTCCCTGTTACTTCTCTTAAAAGATGTATTGTATGTAAATTTATGTCTATCTAAAGTGTCTGAACATTTTTCATGTTTACTGCACTTATTTCAAAACACACAAATATTGGCTTTAAACTATTTATTTTCCTGTAAAGTCAAATTGTATTTAATAGTTTTTACAATTACTATTTTTTTTGGTCTACAGATTACATGGAATGTTATGTAGCCATATCTAGCTCTAAGATCCAAATAAAACTATAAATAACACATAATATAAAACGTAAGTAATGCTATAAAATAGCATAATATAAATAACTCTTAGAATTGGGGGCTATCAATATCTTATCCCACAAAAGATATCTTTCACTCTCAGTGCAAAGATAGCATAAACCCTATCCCTCAGTTAAGCACTGTTGAAAACTTAAGAAGGTAGAAAATTTTCAAAGACCAATAACTGAGAAATGCTTCACATAATTATATAGCCTTATGAAGTTAGCAGAACTCATTCCAGTTAGTGGGGAACATTTTTATCCTGATATGCAAGTTTCAACTTTGCCTTTTAAATGCTCCGTATTAGCCATAAAACAATTTTGGCTTCTATACACACAACATGCTGGAAACCTGCTCATTACATCTTCGCTATTACTGCATGAGACTCCATACTGCAGCAGATGCAAAGCATTTTTCTATTTCACTGATCCAGTCTTAACTCCAAGGCATAAGAATTCCTAGGGCTCTCTTGTGCGAAGGATCTAAGCAGATTAAAAGGGTAATTTTTTTTCATGGTTCCACAAATTCGCATTCACAATTTTCATTCTCTGAGAAAATCTGCTATAGTCTGTTTTTTACTCAATACTGTGGTACTCACGGAGCTCCCACAGAACAGCATATAAGGGTGTAGGGGTATAGCAAATGGAGATTAGAAGATATTTTCTGAGCAAATTGATGAATTATGCCTGAGCTCTTCCCATCATCAGGGAAAACAAAAACAATATCATCCTGAAAAGTTGTGTGAGGAGAGAGTTAAAGTAGTGTTGTTTGGAGGTTTTGCTCTTTTTTCCTTCCTCAAACTGAATGATGACATTCACAGGGGTGTCCTGCCAAATATTTACATCTCTCTGGTAAGCAAATTATAAACTATATATCCAATCCCACTCTGAAAAGACAGAAAGGTGACCTGCTCCAAATAAAGTCCCTCCCTCATTGCCAGCATCTTTTTGTCACACAGAAATCTGAGTAACTGTTGTGCCCTGAGCAAATTATCTTTCACACAAGGTATGTCCCAGTATTGGTCAAAAAGGATCAGTTTAAATTGATATCAGACAAAAGAACTGTATTAAGATATAGACAGCCAAGAATGAAACACAGAACATGAAAGAACATGATGCCAAATACAAAGCAACTAGGGAAAACTAAAGAGAGACCTCAAGGGCACTACACAGATCAGCAGAAAAATTTTCAAAGATCACGAAAACAAATTTCTTTACAAGATTTAAAATTCTATTTATTATTTATATCCATTATAAAAAATGCTACAAAACTAATTTACCACCAACAAAGATCTCAGTAAATGAACAATACACGTATCCATTTCAGGACACATGGCTGATTATGCTGGTTACATAATAATAGTTATGTAAACATTTTTTGTCAGGCAATAGCTTCTGATGAATAATTTGGAAAGTACTATTTTTAATGAAAATGCTCATCTATCTCTATTCATACTACATTCTACAAATTGTATACTTTACACATGTAAAACATAACTACATTCAAAAAGCCAAGACTTAATCTATGCAACAGATTTTAGGCAAACTGAGATACAAACAGCATATCCCCAACTCATACTGTATACTCCTCTTTCAGTGCTTTCTGCTTCCTCTTGGCTTCTTGTTCGCCTCCTCACTGGCAGAGCATGAGAGACTGAAAAGTCCTTGACCTGGGTAAACACTACTTAGCAACAACTAAAATATCCATGTGTTATTAGCATTCTTCTCGGACTAAAGCCAGAACACTGCATTGCATTACCTACTAGGAAGGAGAAAAAAAACGGTTACAGCTGAACCCAGGACACCTCTCCACAATACAGCGGAAGCAGAAGATTCCAGAAGAAGAATCAGGAGGTAGAAAAAAAGTCTCCAATTTGACGTTCTTAGAGCTGAACAATCAATGCTTAATACAACATGATCAATGTTTGCAATATATTTGAGTTACTGTTAGAAAGCTTTAGTAATTACTTTATGGAAGAATCAATATATTTTTTCAAACACACCTAACTAATATATATGAGATCTAAGGTGCTTCTTGCTGTACAACACAGTGTTAATTCTGTATCTGCTGTGACATATTTTTCTTATAGCAACCAGGTTTCGTGGATCCGGTTGACTGACATTTAGACCACTGGCCTCCAAATTTTTTTATTATGCCCCCCTACTACTAAAACACTTTTGAGCACAGACACACAGAATACTTACACATTACATTCATTACTGAACATTTTCTTCCCCAGTGGATCATCTTGCACATGTCACTCTGGAGACCACTGATGTAGATGATCTAAGGAATTAACTGAAGTGCTTTGAATGCAAAATACCTGGGCTTCTTCCTTGCAGAAAACAGTTGGACGCAGAAATCTGTAGTCCTTATGGTCCAATATAGTTTGCCAGTCACAGGTACAGGTTGACAAACTATGGATTATATCCTGCATATCAATTCTGGTTCTAAAATAATGGAGCAATTACAGAAACTACACCAGTAGCTGACGCAGTGTGTCAGGGACAAAAGCTAATGACCCGGGTTGAAAACATACTGTTTGTTCACTTTGGCTCCTCCCCAGGAAGTCTAGCTTTGGTTCCTCCCCGGCAAGTTTGGCTTTGGCTGCTCCCCGTAAAGTTCTGCTTTGGTTCCTCCCTGTAAAGTTACACTTTAGAACTCCCCGGAAAAGACTCAACCCTTGGAAACCTTTCTAGATATTGCTGGCCCCCTGAGTCAGAATGAGTGTGCATTTTTGTTAGTATGAAAGCCTGAGCCTCATGCAGTGTGGAGAGGTAGAATCTCATACCACCCAGGTCAACATTTCCTCCACAGGTATGCCCACTAAGGTTGAGCCTGCCACCTCGCACTGCTATGATGTTTCTTGGAGCTGGTTTCCTGATCACCATTACATGGTCTTTGGGGTTGGTAAGCTCAGAACATCAGAAGTATCTTTTAATGAATCTGTTAATATCTCTATATTTTCCTATATTAATAAACTAGTTGGGAGTTCTCTATGTCTCATTTCTTTTACCCGGAATCCTCAAACTCTGGAACAGGCAGCCACCAAGTACTCCACTGATACAAAACTATCATCAGAAAACAAGGCGCAAAAGTATTAAAATGTTGAAAAGAGCTCTTAGGGCTGAAAATGAGATGTATCAGAGCAAGATATGAGGACCTGCATGAAGAGCAAGCACCCTATGCAGAAAAGCCCATGAACTGACATGTCTTTGGGAGTACATTAATCTCTGAAGGTTAAAATGAGTCTGGGCAAGACTGAGGTCCCATTAGCACAACCAGGAAGGAAAGTAAATTGAGAAGCACTGGCTAGGATCAACACAACCAGCCTAGGTGAGGCATTCATTCACGATGGCCATAGTGGTTCATAACTCAACATGCCTTAAATCAAAGCCCACTCTGGGCTGTTTGTTAATGTACATTACTTTTATCTGCTTCAGAATAAGGACATTTCAGTCCCATAAAGGCCTTGCTACACCTAATTATGTATTTTCCTTGTTGGATCACTGTAACACTGTCCATATTGGAACTAACTGGGACTTCAGTTTAATACAAAACGTACCCATTTTTCTCCCACCCATGACCACTGTTCTACATCTCAGACCTGCATCTTACAAGCAGCAAATAGAACTGAACATGTTCAATTGATAAAGCCCCAAAATTACTTAAGACCTGACTGCTTAGGAGATGATGGTTTCTGCCATGTGGCATTTCCACTGATCAGCCTTTAAGGAAGACAACAGACCTAGATATTCAAAGAAAATGCATCCAACAAGGCCTTTCCAATGCAAGCATTGTAGTGGGACAGCTTACACAAATGAGTGCTGCAAAAGAAAGAGACAAGCCTTTCAGAAGCGAAGGGCAGATAAGAGGAGGAAGGGGCTCCCCTCCATGTGAAGGAGCACTTAGATGTGTGGGGTTCAGGTCTGGGTAACAGCTTGTGGGTCATTTTTGGAGGAGAGGTTGATGAGCATGAGACTGTGGTGGGATGCATTACAGACCAGGGTAAGGAGGAAGGTAAAGCTTTCTTTAAACAATCTGAGGAAGGCTCTGTGCCACAGACCCTCATCCTCACTGGGAAATTTAACACATGGGGATGCCAGCCATGCAGAAGATTGCTGGAGGATGACAAGGATAACAGCCTGTGACACAGATACTCGATGGGCCAAGCAGGGCTGATGGACAGCGGGTGATGCTGTACTGACCATGAAATAGTAGAGTTGAGTTAGAGGGGGTTGAGGGAGGAAAGCAAGTAGCAGAGCACAGACCCTAGGCTTCAGGACAACAGACTTTGGGTCATTCAAGGAACTGGTAGGTGGGATACCATGGGACTCAGCTCTGAAGGAAGAAGGATCCCAGGAAAGGTGGTTGGCCTTTGAGAAGAGCATACTTGGGCACAAAAACGGTTCACCTCTACACTCAGGAAACCAGGAAGCCAACCTGGCAAAACAGGAAACCCATGACAGAACTCCAATACGAAAAAGGCAGTATACAGAAAATGGAAGCAGAGGCAGCCTACAAAGTGAGAATCAAAAAATACTGCCCAGGCACACAGGGACTGCGTGAGGCTCAGCTGGGTTTGAGATTTAAGGCACATCAAGAGGAATAAGAGGTTTCACTATTACAACAGTAGTAAAAGACTGAACAGAAAAAAATATATATAACCACTGATGAATGGAGTGGATCACTTACCCACAGCAGATGCAGAAGAGGCTGAAATAGTGCATTAATTTCAAGTATGTGCATAAATTTCATTTCAGAAAACCTGTATAAAGTACAATTAGAGTAGAACTTTTCCTAAATAAAATTAAGTCCATTAGAATTGGTATTCACAAATGCACCCTTGAAAACAGGTCATATAAAGATTTACTACCATTCTTCAGTAAAAGCTTACAATTATGTATTATGAGGCAGACTGATGCATTTTAGAGAAAAAGAACTTGTGGGAAAGATAAGCACTTGTTCCTCTGTGCCAGACTGATCACCATCTAAATCTGAAAGAATAATCTCCACCAAAACATTTCAGAAATGCCCCATTTCACCTTGGAGCTCTTCAGAGGGCAGCTGCCCTTCATCAGAAGGTAAGTTTGCTCTTTCAGAGGAGTGCTCTGAACTCTGCTCTATACACTGCCACCCTCCGATTCCCAAATTTTGTATTTCCTGCCTCCCTCACCTTCTAAAGTCTAGGTGCCTACAACATTGAACAATTAATGAAATACAACCAGGACAACAACAGCTCTAAGACACTGTAAGGTGTTTCTGCTCTATATATTGACTTACAATGAGGGTGTTCACCTGAGAAGACTTGTTTAAAGTCCTCTCTCTCTAAACAAAATCACCTGCTTCTTCAGGAGTACAGCACACCTGTGATTCCACTGAGCAGACCAAAGTGAGGGCCAAAACAGCCTCCTTCTTCTGAAGCTGTGAATTAAGTAAAATGCATAGATACTTCTTTATTCCTTCTGGGGTCTTTGCTCGGGTTTGGGTTTTTTTTTAATCATTTCTCTAAAGGAGAAAGAGACTATGATCAGCAACTGGTAATGAAAATCATAATCAGCAATTTAAATGTAAAGTTCTGTTTTGGGGCAATGCTGCTGCTGCATTTTTGCTTTTGATCTCACAAGATACTGAGATCCTCTAGGTAAATTTAGGTCAAATTAAAAAAAAAAAAATCCCAAGAAAATTATATTTTAAAGGCCACCTATTTTCCCTAAGGTAATGTGCAGTGGAAGTGTGTTCCTCAAGGATTGGTGTTGGGACTGGTCTTGTTCAACATCTTCGCCACTGGCATGGACAGTGAGACTGAGTGCACCCTCAGCAAGTTTGCCGATGACACCAAGCTGTGTGGTTTGGTTGATACACTGGAGGGAAGGAATGCCATCCAGAGGGACCTTGACACGCTTGTGAGGTGGGCTGGTGCCAACCTCATGAAGTTTAACCATGCCAAGTGCAAGGTCCTACACCTGGGTGGGAGGAATCCCAGACACAGGTACAGGTTGGGCAGAGAAGAGATTCAGAGCAGCCCTGTGGAGAAGGACTTGGGGCTGTTTGTTGATGAGAAGCTGAACATGAGCTGGCTTCAGTGTGCACTTGCAGCCCAGAAAGCCAACCGTATCCTGGGCTGCATCAAAAGGAGCGTGACCAGCAGGTCGAAGGAGGTGATCCTGCCCCTTTATTCTGCTCTCGTGAGACCTCACTTGGAGTATTGTGAGTGGTTCTGGTGTCCTCAACATAAAAAGGACATGGGACTGTTGGAACAAGTCCAGAGGAGAGCCATGAGGATGATCAAGGGACTGGAGCACCTCCCATATGAAGACAGGCTGAGAAAGTTGGGGCTGTTCAGCCTGGAGAAGAGGCGGCTTCGTGGAGACCTCAAAGCAGCCTTCCAGTATCTGAAGGGGGAATATAGGGATGCTGGGGATGAACTCTTCATTACGGTCTGTAGTGACAAGACAAGGGGTAACTGGTTCAAACTTAAACAGGGGAAGTTATTTACTGTAAGGGTGGTGAGGCACTGATGTGGGTTGCCCAAGGAAGTTGTGAATACTCTATCCCTGGCAGTGTTCAAGTCCAGGCTGGACAGAGCCTTAGGTGACATGGTTTAGTGTGAGGTGTCCCTGCCCATGGCAGGGGGGGTTGGAACCGGATGATCTTAAGGTCCATTCCAACCCTAACTATTCTATGAAGTCTATTGATGACTACATGAAGTACCTATAACACCCCTGAGCCATAGTCTGGGCATGCAGAAATACAGAAGTATTTAATCTTGAGGTTCAATGAACCACAAATGCACAAACCTCAGCACCAGTCAAGGTCTGGCCTTTAAGTCCTCTTTGTGCTTTTACGTGGCGACAGCCAATAGCTCAATCCCTCAAAACATGAGTGTTCAGTTGGAATATACACTGGCCTCTAGGAAGCATGGGAAAGCCTCAGGCAGGCCTAAGCATGAGAAAGAATTCATCTGTTATGGGACTGGTTATGGGTAACAGCCTAACATAATGCATGGAATTAGCCGATATCTTTGCACACCACAGAGATTATTTCACTTTTAGCAGACCGCATTTTGCAAGTACTCCGAAATTAGGAACTGGAGATCAACACAGCTCACAGTATGCAAGAATAATGTCTCTACACCGTCACCTAGCAGAAGTAAACCACCCAGAACGGGGAGTCACCCGTGGCTGCTCTGCCACCACAGCCCACTCGCGGCGTCTGACGGCCCCTAAAAAACTGCCCAAAACTTACCTGCCGTACACTACGCTTTACACGTAAAACCTGCAAGCAGACAAGACCACCGAGATGCAGCCAGGGCGCTCCCAAAGGGCGTGTTCAGAAGGCGAAATAAGCATCCCTATCCTCCGAAACGCCAGAGCGTGCCGGCGCTGAGACACCCCGAGCGCCTCCCGGGGACGGGACTGGGCACCTAACAGCAAGAGGCCGCTGCGCTCATGTGAAGGAAGCCCGACCCAGCCCTCCCCCCAGCCCAGGGCCACCCGGGAACCTCCCATGTCGTCCCGGCCGCGTCACGCAGTCTCGGCACGCCCCGCACCGGGCCGTTCTGTACACGTCTGGCTCGCTCCCTCCCATCCGGGACAGGAGTAGGACTGCGACGCCACCCGGCACAGCACCTCCCCGGTCCCGCGGAAGGCGGCAGCACCACGACAAGCTGCGCGCGCGTATTCTCCCCGCCCCCCGCGGCTCATCACCGGTCCCGGGCGGCCAGCGCGCATGCCCCGGAGGCACGTGGAGGCCAGGGGGATCAGGAGGTGGGGCAGGCGGGCAGTCAAGATTTCCTCCAGCTCCTCCTACCCCAGTGCCCCGCCTTCCTCCCGCGCCTTCCCGCCGCCCGCCCCCGGCGCTCGGCGCGTCTCGCTTCGCCTCCCCTCGCGCCGCCGCTGCCGACGCGGCCGCAGCTGCTGCTTCGGGAACAAAGGAGGGAAGTGGTGGCGGCGGTGCCGCCAGCTCCGCGACCCCCTGCACTGCTGCCCGCCGCCTGGAGACACCCACTTCGCCTTTTCCGATACCCGCAGCGGGGTTTCTGGCCCCCGCCGGGAAGAGGTGAGCTGGGGGTGGGTGGCTGGGCTGGTATGCTCAGGGCGCTCACGGCAGTGAGGGGTACAGGGGCCGCCCCTCGGGCCGCCCCGCCGCCTCTGAATCTCCTGGCGGCCTTGTCTCGCTCGGCCCCCTTTGAGAACGAGGACTCGGAATGGTGCGGGGCAGCGCCGGCGGCGAGACAGTAAGGTTTCCGTAGCCGGCGACGGCGTGGCCGTGGGGGCCGGCAGCAGCGCGGGGCCCGGTGGCATAGGGGCCGGGCGTGACTCAGGGGTTTACGAGGAGCGGCCCGGCCCAGCCCCGCCACCCTGGCTGGGCACCCCCACCCGCCGTGACTGCTTCTCAGTCTAGCATTCTCCGACTCTTTTGTGTTCCGGTGGCCGAGGCGGAGGAGGCGGAGGAGTTGGGTGGCAATTAAGACGTACCGCGCTGCGGGCGCTTGGCAGCTGCTCCGCTTTTGTCTGACTCGCCCAGCCGGGCTTCACTCTCCTCGGGAAGCGCCCGGTGTTGGTCTGCCTACACTGTATCGTTTTCTCCATCACGCTTCCCCCGAGCGCGGCCGGGCTGGGGCAAGCGCCCCGGGCAGCCTCGGTGACACGCACACGCCGCCTTTTGTTTTGTTTCTGTTTCTCTTGTTTAATCGTGGCGCTTCTTTGAGAGGACGATGTGGAGGGAAATAAGTATGTAGGTCAGCAAGCCGGTCGGTGGAGCGGCTCCCGGGTTTTGTGGTTGCTTTTGGTGCACGCTGTCGAGGTCTTGCATTGAAAGACGGGACGGCCTGGCGGGATAGGGCCGGGGTCTTTGCCCTCCGCCGCTAGGGCGGCCCAGCCTCGCCTGGGGAAGCGAGGTTTTATACAAAACCCATTGCTCTCCGAGTTTCGCTGGTAACGGTGCGGACGAGTGGCTTGAGCACCCCTCGAGCAGGGGACTGACGTACTAGGAGGGAGCGGGAGCGGCCCATGAGACGAGAACTTGCTAGTGGAACGAGACCTTTCCCATGTTACTGTCGTTGCTTCCTCCCTTTGGGAGGAGTGGCCGGGTTCAACCGCCCGGCCCTGGCTGTGGCCACCCGCAGGGCCCTGGTGGCGGCCCCCGACCGCCTTCCGTGGGGGGTTGAGGTGTGTGGTGGAGGTGACGGCGAGTGAACCTGCGTTTTCCGGGTTCCTTTCAGCACCCGTTCTGCCCGCTGCCCCGGGAGGGAAGGGCAGTAACGGGATTCCGCCGCCTCCCGCCGGGGCTATAAATAGGAGCTGATTTCAGCTGGGCGGCGGGGCTTCGCGCCATGTCACGTCACGCTTGACAGACGGAAGCGCCGGCGCACGCCCATGTGACGCGGGGAGGGGTCGGGCCG
>NW_026900857.1:0-2349 GCF_033783945.1 Neopsephotus bourkii
GGCGTTTTTTTCCCCTCATTGTAGAAGTCACAGTATCACAGTATCACAGTATCACAGTAGGTTAGAGATTGGAAGGGACCTCAAAAGATCATCTAGTCCAATCCCCCTGCCGGAGCAGGAACACCTAGATAAGGTTACACAGGAACGTGTCCAGGCGGGTCTTGAATGTCTCCAAAGAAGGAGATTCCACAACCTCCCTGGGCAGCCTGTTCCAGTGTTCCGTCACCCTCACCGAGAAGAAGTTTCTTCTCAGGTTTAAGTGGAACCTCTTGTGCTCCAATTTGTACCCATTACCCCTTGTCCTTTCATTGTTTGCCACTGAGAAGGGCCTGGCTCCATCCTCGTGACACTCCCCCTTTATATATTTATATACACTAATAAGGTCACCCCTCAATCTCCTCTTCTCCAAACTATAGAGACCCAGCTCCCTCAGTCTTTCCTCATAAGGGAGATGCTCCACTCCCTTAATCATCTTAGTTGCCCTGCACTGGACTCTCTCCAGCAGGTCCCTGTCCTTTTTAAACTGAGGGGCCCAGAACTGGACACAGTATTCCAGATGAGGTCTCACCAGGGCAGAGTAGAGGGGAAGGAGGACCTCTCTCGACCTACTAACCACCCCCCTTCTAATACAACCCAGGATGCCATTGGCCTTCTTGGCCACAAGGGCACAGTGTCGGCTCATGGTCACCCTGTCGTCCACCAGGACCCCCAGGTCCCTCTCCCCTACACTGCTCTCTAACAGGTCGTTCCCCAGCCTATACTGGAACCTGGGGTTGTTCCTGCCCAGATGCAGGACTCTACACTTTCCCTTGTTATATTTCATCAAGTTATTCCCCGCCCAGCTCTCCAGCCTGTCCAGGTCCCTCTGGATGGCAGCACAGCCTTCTGGCGTGTCGGCCACCCCTCCCAGCTTAGTGTCATCAGCAAACTTGCTGATAGTACACTCAATTCCCTCATCTAAATCGTTGATGAATATATTAAATAATACTGGTCCCAGTACCGACCCTTGAGGCACTCCACTAGATACAGGCCTCCAACTAGACTCCGCCCCATAGACTACAACTCTCTGGCTTCTCTCCTTCAGCCAGTTCACAGTCCACCTCACTACCCGATCATCCAGACCACACTTCCTCAATTTAGCCGCAAGGATGCTGTGGGAGACCGTGTCAAACGCTTTGCTGAAGTCGAGGTAGACCACATCCACCGCTCTACCATCATCCATCCACCGCGTTATTTCCTCATAAAAGGCTACAAGATTGGTCAAGCACGACTTCCCCTTGGTGAAGCCATGTTGACTGCCCCTCATAACCCTCTTATCCTTGATATGCCTTAAGATGGCACCAAGGATAAGGTGTTCCATCACTTTCCCAGGAACGGAGGTGAGGCTAACCGGTCTATAGTTACCCGGGTCCTCCTTCTTGCCCTTTTTGAAGACAGGAGTGACATTTGCTTTCCTCCAGTCCTCAGGCACCTCTCCCGTTTCCCAAGACTTGGTAAAGATGATGGAGAGCGGTCTAGCAATGACCTCAGCCAGTTCCCTCAGCACCCGCGGGTGCATCCCATCTGGACCCATGGATTTATGGATATCCAGATTGCTCAACTGATCTGGAGTTAAGTCCAGAACACTTAATGAAGAAATAAATGCAGTCAGATCTTACAGGATATTTTGTGTAGTGTATTGGTAGATTAAAAACCTTTGTTTTCTATTTTGAACCATACAAAACTGGTATGTATTAAAACATTTATACTCTTCATATTATCTGTATATTTGTAGTATTTGGTATATTAAAAAATTATTTATTGCAGACATACATTTAGGCATGTAACTGAAACTTCATCATATTCATTGAATGCAAATATAAAATCTGTGACAGATTCTATGAAGTCAAATTTCATAAAACTTGGGGTTCAGGTTTAATTTGGAGTTTGACATCTTTAAGTTGATAATTTCACATTATCACATTTAACTTAGCATATCTATATTTTTTTCAAGTGGTTTTGCATTTTTCCATCTTTGGCTTATAAAAAAGAGAAAATTATTATACACGATCGAAAAGCCCTTTGCTTGATATTTCATCATGTTCACCAAGAAATGCAATGCAAGCCAGAAATTACTACTTCTAATCTTTGACAGCTTGTATATACTGGCACCTAGGACTGTGACTGATCGCTCAGGTGATTCCAGTGCTAAATTTGGCTGAAGAGTTTAACTTTCCTAGGTGTCAGTTCATTCCTGCTTTCCAATCTACTGTGAACTGCGGAGTCATGTTCACCAGAAACATATCTAGATTGTCCTTTTTTTTTTTATATCTGACATTTTTAAGCTCCAGTTGCCTGTTTGTACTCTTC
>NW_026900858.1:0-23464 GCF_033783945.1 Neopsephotus bourkii
CCCCACTAAATTTGGTGTACACCCTGTCCCTGAGGAAGGTGCTGTAACCAAAGTCAATAAGCTTCACCTCTCTGGTGGCCAAGTTGAGGAAGATGGTCTTGGCCTTGATATCCCTGTGCAGGACAACGCGGCTGTGACAGTGCCGCACAGACACCAGCACCTGGAGGGAAATGCCCAGGGCCAGATCCTCAGGCAGGAACCTCCGCTTTTTTATGAAGTCAAGGTCCTGCGATGACTCTGGACGCTCCAGGGCCAGCACGAAGGAGTGGGGCAACTCAAACCAATCGAGGAACTGCATGATGGCACAGCACCGGTACACACTTTCTTCAGCATGGCTATCTCCATGGGAATGCGAGTGTTCCTTGTCCTTTTCAGAGCCACAGACGCGGCCGCTACCGCTACGGCAGGTTACCCCCTGGCACCCACCTGCCGCTCCTGGCGGAGGGGAGACGCGTCGTTCCTTGAGGGGCGGTGCATAGCCCAGCGACGCCACAGGCAGTACCGGGAGAGCAGAGCGGCGCGCGACCCCCTGCGGAGGCTGAGGGAAGGCATGGGGCACCATAGGGGGAGTGTCGGAGGAAGGGCTCCGAGCAATCGAGAGGTGCTGCCGCCGCTGCATCTGCAAAAATTGCTGCCGTTCAAAATCCGCTGCCGCCGCAGCCTCACTCTCACGGGCTGTGTCCACGCGTGCCCCGGGAGCTCGCTGGCACAGCAAGGACCGGTAGACAATGGGGGGACTCGCAGTAGCGGGAGCCCGTGAAACGGTGGAGCGCTCCCTGACCAGCCCCGCGGGCAGGATCCTGTGGTCCCCCCGCCCGGCCGCAGCATCCCCGCAGCCGAGCCTTTGTAAACTGAACCTGAGTCTTTGGAGCCTGCAAACGAGGCTTTAGAAGTGAAACCTGAGAATTCGAAACTGAAAAGGAAGCTTCATTTTCTTGTTTATTTTACCCCATTTTTCTCTTCCTCTTTTCCTTCTCTGTCCCTTCTCCGCCCCTTTGACCTTTCCTTTCCGCTCAATTGCTTTCTTTTCTCTTCTTCTTTCATCTCCCATTTTCCTCTCCTTTCCCATCTCTTATCCCCTCTCTTTTCCTTTCCCCTCCTTTCCTTTCTCCTTTCTGCTCTCCTTTCCTTTATCCTCCTTTCCGGAACTTTCCTTTCTCCTTCCCCTTTCCCCTCCCCTTCCCCGCTTTCCACTCCCTTTCCTCCCTTTCCCCTCCCTTTTTCCTTTCCTCTCTTTTCTTCTAGTTTCTCCTTCCCCTTTCTCCTCCTCTTCCCCTCCCCTTTTTCCTTTCCTCTCCTTTCCTTCCATTTTCATTTCATATCGCTTCCTATACCCTTCCTATCCTCTCTTCTCCTTTTTCTTCTCCTTTCTCCTCAGCTTTCTTTCCTCTCCTTCCCCTCTACTCTCCTTCAGTTTCTCATTCCCCTTTCTCCTCCACTTTTTCCTTTCCTCTCCTTCCATTTCCTTCATTTCTTCTCTCTTTTCTCCTCATCTTTCTTTCCTCTCATTTCTTCATTCCTTTCTCCATTCCTGTCTCATTTCCTCTTTCCCCTCTCCTTCTTTTCCTCTTGGTTCCTTGCCATTCCTTTCTTTTCTCCTCTCCTTTCATTTCTCCTCTGCTTTCCCATTCATTCCCTTCTCTTTTGCTTTATCTCCTTTCTTTTTTCTTCTTTCCCTTTCTCCTTTCCTCCCCTTCTTCTTTCCCCTCTACTTTCTCCTTTCCACTCTCCTGTCTACTCTCATTTCTCCTCCTCTTTCTTCTCCTCTTTCTCCTTTCAACTCTCCTGTGCAATCCCATCTCCCCTTCCCACTCCCCTTCCTCTTTTCTTCACCAATTCTCTCCTTTCTCCCCTCATCCCTCCTTCTTTCTTTCCTTTCTCCTCCTTTCCTTTCCTATTTTCTTTTCCATTTATTTTACCCTTTCTCCTTTTTGTTCTCCTTTCCCCTTTGCTTTCCCCTCTCCTTTCCCCTCTCCTCTCCTGTCCTGTTTCACTATCCCAGAGTGGTTTGTTTTAGAAGGGATCTTAAAGCTCATCCAGCCCTGTTGGCAGATCCTCTGGTGTTGATTAACATGTGGACTTCACTAAGTGTATCCCAGTGATTGAAAGTCCTACCAGCCTTTTCTCTCAATGTGGTTTTCAACAGCCCATTGTACCCTAATGTCAGTTGACACATGCGGGTCATATGTACAAAAAAAGTAATTTCTGTGATTAGAAGGCTATTCTTGTTAACTGAAGCTGGTTGGGGATTGTTTTACTTCCAGGATGTTATTTCCTCCTCTGCTCAGGTGGCTGCGTTGCAGCAATCTGCAACAAATTATTCTTTTCGCTGCAAAGGGCGTTGCATTTCTGTTTTTTTGTGGGGTTTAATGACAAATGATGGAGTTGAAAGAAAGTCTTCATGTTTCAGTCATTACTGCTGACACTTTTACCAAAAAATACATCTACACAAAGGTGGAACGAGATGAGCTCTTAGGCAGAAGCTCTTCCCTGTGAAGGTGCTGAGGTTCTAGCACAAGATTCCCAGAGATGTGCCTACCCCTTCCCTGGCAGTGTTCAAGGCAAGTTTAAACGCAGGGGCTTGGAGCAAGCTGCTCTAGTGGAAGGTGTCTTTGCTTGTTGCAGGGGTTGGGACTGGATGAGCTTTATGTTCCCTCACTTCATTACGTATGCCACTTTGCCTTATATATTTATCTCCTTTTATGGTTTGATTTCATAACTCCAGCTGAGATGTACTTGAATTCCCAGTTTAACCAACCTGTACATGCTTAGTTTGATAGGTTTTACAAAAACAGTATTGTTTTTAACCACACTGTGTCTTCTGTCCCAAAGATGATATTGTCTTTAACTACAGTGTGTCTCTCTAAATTATGGTGTCTCAAACACTTTGTTTCTTTCCTTTAGTAACTTACACCATCCCCAGTATTGAAAAACTTAATATTGCAAGGCCTTAATATTGATCTTAAAACTTTAATATTGTGAAGTCCTAATATTACAAAGCCTCATCCCAACTAATGTGAAAACGTCACTGTTTCTCGCACACTCTTTCGGGCAGTTGTGGCTAGAGTACAAGGTGAAAATGACAATTCCTAACCTGCAGTTTTCGTGGGGGAATATTCCAAACACCTCCAGTGTGCCGTATCAAAAATGGACTCCAATTCTTGTGACATCTGAAGACCTTTATTTCAAGTCTCACATCCGTTTTATAGTCTAAAGCGCTCAGCAGTAACTTCCCACTCTTTTATTCCCTTACCTATTTAGCATAACTACTAAGGGTTATAAATATTCACAATTTGGTATGTCTTTGACATACACACACTGCTTTCTCTTGCAAACCACCTGTTTTGTTTTGCTAAATTATTTTTACTCTTCCTTGCTCTTTTTACAGTTCCCAGGCTTACGCCCAAAAAGCACATTAACACCTGGTGTTTTCCTCACCATTTCCAAGGCTTAAGCCCGGCCAGGGCAAGAGCACCTGGTATTTTCTTTACCTTAACCAGGACAATAATGCCTGGATCCATTTCATAAATTATTTCTATCCTATCACCCACATCTCCCCCTTTTTGTTTTACTGAAAGACAGCTTCTATAGATTTATCAGAATGTCGTTTTAAGCACAGCACACAGATTAGAATACCTAAAAAGACTAAAGCACTCATATTAGGATACATAAAAAGAGTAACAAAATGATTAAGATAAACTAAAGCCATTCTGGAATGCTCAAGCCAGAAAAGTCTTTGTTCAACCAATTCAGTCCCTCATATTCCTGATGGTGTACTGTCCTTATTATTTGGTCCAGAATGCATTTATGGATGATCTGATAAATTTGTGTGGCACAGGCCATCAAAATCTTCACACCCATGGTCTTGATATAACATTGTGTTGCTCGCTGCATAAGTAGATTAAAATTATTGCTGGAATGCAGTTATTCTCATCATTCAGAGAATGTTTTTTTGTAAAGGATTAATATAGCTTAAAGATGACACCACTAATTGCAAGTGATGAGATGGCACAGATTAAAATTACAAAAGTTTGGATCGGTAATACTTTCAACCGCCTTGGATCAAGATTAGTCCTAAAGCATTGTTGCCTGTTTCTAAGTTGTTCTAATTATGTTCTATTACTCACAGTGTCCATGCAGGATGTGTATCTTCTGTTATAATCCACTCCCTTATCCACTGGTATCATCCACTCCTCCACTCTGTTATAATCCAGTTCTTCTCCTTTGTTACACTCCCATTCCTTCTTTCTTAAACAAGACTTCCCTTGGGTTATGTTTTACCGTGTGATATCCAGTTCCTATCTACAAATGTCCCTACATCTATTCGATTGCTGGAGAATAATACAGCTGCTGAGATTGCTTTTTGGCAATTACTGTCGAAGTTGAGTATTTTCTCATAAAAATATAAGCCAAAGGAGGCAAAAGGCAACCTTCTGGGAAAGCAGGAATATTTTTGGCAGTAGGCCAGGAGGCCCCTCTGAACAAGTCTATTTGGTCCCTAAATTGGAGGTGTGGGATTTGCTCGTCATGCCCTTAACTGCTGGCATTGTCAGGGTGTTTTGATGTCCTGAAAGTCAAGCACTGTGAAATGATAACCCAGTACTATGGCTTTCATTAGTCCCTAAGGCCTTAGTCTGAGAAAGTCTATTTGGAATGTTACCATAGTCTCTGTGTTTTGAGTCTTATGCTCAGAACAAGCATTCACAGAAATCTCACTGGGGAGTGGTCATGAGCCCTGTCAAGAAGCTGTTGAAGAACAACATTTCAGTTCAAAAGTTAACACTCTGAATTTGAAACAATCAGAGCTAGTGTTAGTGAAACTGGTTTGGCAGGACGCGTGTTTTTTTATCAGTGCACCTTAGAACAGACCTTGGTGAAAACAATTTAAGTTTGTAAATTTAACCTTAGTTGAGCTAATCCCAGTTTTAAAGGGAGCTTGAACTTGCAGTGAAATTCCAGATGTCAAGAGTGAGGATCTGGATTGCAAACCCCTCAAATTGTCCCTTCTTTACATCAGAGGAGGTTTGTCACAGTTAGGAGCAGATTCTATTATTATCATTCTGTTTCCTGGCCTGCTGCTTTTGGGCTTTAACAGTAAGGAACTTTTGATTGACTTTGGTGATCCCTTCTGACAAGCCAGAAACAGGCAGCTTTCACACTGTAGCTTTTGCCGATAGTGATTTGGCAAGCAGAACGCACAAGTTATGACCGCTTCCCTGACATGCTTTGTTACACAATTGCACAAAGATTAATGATTATAAGTTCCATCTTCTGAAACAACATCTTATGCCATGGGGTAGGTCAGAGGACTTACGTGAAGGGCTGTTCTGATCCAACAATTGTGCTGTGTAACTAAACTGCAGGTGACCGAGTATGGCCTTGGCCATGTATCAATATTATCAAATATTCAGTGAGGTCAGGCATTAACTGGTATGAGGTTTGTTACATAGTCACCAATTTTCTGATTCCAAATGTTAATTTTCTTTATTTGACTGTCATTTAAAAATGCTTCCAATTCCACGTTGTCCTTACTCCAGATCCCTGTCATTGATAGATGTTCATGAACTAAAAGTCAGTGTGACCATATAAACTATTGGACACAGCAGAAGAGATGGAAATCTCCAAAAGGGAGGAGCAAAAACACTCTTAACACTGAACCAGCTGCTGTCGGAATGGAAAATTTCTCTGTCAGCAGCTGGTTTGTTCCAAGAATCACAGTCTGTTGACATGCAAGACTCTGACACTCTTATCCTGCAGTCTTTAGATTTTGTTACTGGAACAGTGCAGACTGTGCAAAAATCTTGAAGTCATTGTGTGGGATGTGACTGGTGCTGTGAGGAAGGTCACCGTGGTCAAGAATCAAGTGAAGTACTTGTGGAAGGAGGGTTTGTGGGAGCAGAGTAGTTATTTTATTTATTTCCAAAAGTAAAACATCTCTAATGCAGAAAAGGATTTTGGTTGTTTTCTGTTGCGGATGGTTAATTCTCCGCTCTCTTTGAATAGGCTCTTTTGATAATTCCTCTAGTGAGCAGTAAAAAAGGTCTTTCATTCCTGTCCTGTTTATATCACAAAGCAGGAGGGAAAACACCAAGAACTGGTGTGGGAAGAGCTTCAGTTTTTTAGTCAGACACTGGAATTGCCAACTATTATTAGAGTTCACTACACCCGTAGACAGGTTGTTTCATTTCCTGTTTCATAGGTGGGAAGCCAATCTTAAAGAGTGTACTTGTACTTGTGTACTTGTTCGTTACCTCTTTTCCCAGCAAGAAAAGATTTATTTGTTCCTTGGTCTTTCGGTAGTGCAGAGATCTAACAAGTGGATAGCACATCTTTGCAAAGCGTGTTAGGCTTGCAGAGCTCTGGAAAAAGTGAACAGCCTGCAGGGTGGGCTGCATCAAATGAGCGTGACCGGTAGGCGCAGGAGGTGATCCTGCACATCTACTCTGCTCTTGTGAGACCTCACCTGGAGTACTGTGTGCAGTTCTGGTGTCCACATAAAAAGGACATGGAACTGTTGGAACAAGTGCAGAGTAATGCCACAAAGATGATAGGTGGACTGGAACACCTCGCGTATAGGCTGAGAAAGCTGGGTCTCTTCAATCTGGAGAAATGAAGGCTGCATGGAGACCTCATAGTACCCTTCCAGTTTCTGAAAGGGGCCCTATACGGCTGATGGGAAGGGACTCTTCTTTGGGGACTGTAGTGACAGGACAAGGGTAATGGGTTCAAACTTAAAGAGGGATTACATTGGATATATGGAAGAAATTCCTCTTAGGTTGTGAGGCACTGGAATCGGTTGCCCAGGGAGACTGTGAATGTCCAGGTCAGATTGTGGTTTATTGTGAGGTGTCCCTGCCCATGGTAAGTCGGTTTTACGTAGGTCTCTTTCATCATTGACTATTCTATGGCTCTTTGATTATAAGGAACGATCGCCAAGTCATTGCTGGTCATGCCGATCCAAAGTGAAAAGTACTTTTCTTTTTGTCACTGGAAAACCAAATAGTCTTTTTCCAAATCACATTGAGAAACTGGATTCTCACATCATGAATGTGACTTGCATCTCGACCAGTCAAGTTAGGGGAGGAGGATAAAGCTTCCAGTTTGGGACATTTTCTCAGAGTGAGTGGGAAACAACATCTACGTAGCTATTTCTTCTTTCTATTAAACATTCCTGGTTTTCCCCTTTTAATCTGTCGCTCAAGCCCTACATGATGACGAATATCTTTTGATTATCATTTCAATCAGGCGTTGTAAGTTTTTCCATTTCTTACACACATCTTAGAAGACTGTAAGCGGTCAGATGAAATCACAATTCCAGTGTCAGCAGTTTTCTGTTGCAAGGTCACATGCTGCTAGCTGTTACCTGGCAGTCGCTTCCATTCACTTTTAAACCCTTTGAAAGTATATCTTTTTGTCATATTTTTTCCTAGATAGTCTTCCGCGGCCCTTTTTATTGTGATGGGGTCAAGCTGAGCCCTTCCTTGCTCTTGAATCATCACTGACAAGAAAAGCTTTACAGCGTAAACTCTGCCTTCCAAAACATGTGAGCACCCTAACCAGTCAATAGTGTTGGCATGAACAAAATGACAAGACAACAAGAAGGCTCATATGGGCAGCTGTTAAAGTGCAAGTGGAACTTGAGCCAAGTTACATTGCAGCTTGCTTTTCAGTGCTCGGTATACTGCTGACTATGCAGGGAGGCAGAGGCATGAAGGGAACAAAAACATGGTTTTGTCACTGCGGTCAGCAGGTGTTTCTGAGTAGACAAGCAGAGCTCTCAGAGCACTAGAGTATCTGTCACTGACCTAGAATCTCATGCAAATAAGGAAGTGCTCTTAATTTTTCCATGCTTTAAAATAAATTTTAAGACAGGCACAGGCTGTCAGAGAAAATAATTTGCAAAGAAGCTATTCTCTTATTTTACACAACAAGAGGTAAAGATTACAGATGGAATAAAAGAGAGGTGTTAGTTAATTATTTCCTGAGATTAAATGGGACGGGATTGATATTGCAACTGACTATTGAGCTTCGGCATAATGTGCTTATTGGTACCCAATAAGGAATGTGCAAAACCTGTAAATAAAGGTGAGGTCCAGCTGTGGATAGGGAATGACCTGCTCTTCCCTTTGGAATTAAACCAAGGATTTGGTGCAGAAGAGAGCAGAGCAAAATAAAGGAGTATATGAGGAAATGACACTTGCTGTTATGTGTTATTTTGCTTGATAATACAATTCAGGAAGAAGAAGCAGCCGTTTTTGAAGGCAGGACACATAATGTCAGCGAATAAGTTCTCCTTTTTTTACACGTTCATGAACTGGTACAGATACTATTGTTATTCAGTAGCTCCTAGAATCTCCAGTTGAATACTTTCTCCCACTATGTCTGACCTTGGAAAAAAGTACCTCAGCATAAAATTCTAATTTTGTATAGAATGTATCTTCCAAAGTTTCTCAACATCAACATTCCATTTGATAATCTGCTGAAAAAGATTGACCTTGACTCTGGGATTGTTTAAATATGTTACGAAAGAAAAAGGACAGAAGTGGAAATGTCTTGATGTGAGGTGTAACATTTCTGCTTTCTTTGGGTATTTTGAATAGTTCCTAAGAGATGCTTCCGGGACTTCACGAGCAATGGTGTGATAACTGTGGCAAATCAGACTACTTTCAAAGATGGAAGAGGGAAAACAAGAAAAGCGATGATCTCAGAAAAGCTTCAAAGACTATTTAGCCCTTCTTAAGCGCTTGCATGTTGAATTCTGAGACTGTGAAATAATTAATTGAAAAGATCAGAGTCTGTTGCTGCAAATATCTGAGGGTATCCAGACAAGACTTGCTAGTAGATGGTGTCTCTGCTTCAGCACATGCAAAGTTCCAGTAAGGAAAACCAGCACTGTGGTATGCAGAAATGAGCAAAGAACCAAGATATTTAGTGTGCCTCAGAATGGCTGTAACTTTTTTAAAAAAATACACTTGGTTTTCCCAGGCAAAATTAGTACCAAGGAAAGTTAAAGTATGTTCAAATTGAAATCGTCATGCAACAAGACTCAGGCCAGGGAGTAAGGCCTTGGCACTTCTTTCCTACAACGGCTTTTCTACTACCGTGGACTGACCTTGTAATTTGGCATCTCACATCATCAGCGTGCTCCAGTTTTTAACACATGCCTAAAGGTCCAAAGGCAATGTCCTGGGCTCTGATGCCAGAGAGCAAGGCCTTTGCAGATGGAGGCCAAATATGTCCAATCCTGGGTAGCAACCAGGATGAGAGAACACTTATGCAATAGCTTCCCTTTTCCAGTTGCTCTCCTTCCTCAGCCTGCCTGGGGCACAAGGGTACCTTTTCTTACTTCCCGATCTGAGGCTTCCACAGTCTAGCACCTTACCAGCAGTGCTAACTTCCGCTCCTTTCCTTCTTTTGGCAACTACAGGTACATTCTTTGTTTTTTGATAACAAGCTCATTCATTTCTTCTTAGGAAGACGTTAATATGGGCAAGCACTTTTCATGGTAAGAAAACAACTCCAAGAAGTCCTCCTTTTACCTCCTTGAGCTGTTTTTGGCTTCTCTGATATTAGCAGTCTTGTCTTTTCTCAGCTGCATCAGAAATGTCTCTGAAGCAAGATAAATTTGAGTAAGAATTTTTGAAGACTGTACCACTTCTAAGTACTGGATTTTAAGACAAGATGCTAATGGGTATTTTTATGTTTTTCCAAACCACTTTAAAGTTTGTAGGGAATTGAAAAGTTAATCACATACGTGTTTGTTACCAAACTTATTTTTAACTCTGCTGTAATGTGTTTATGGTTCTGTACATGAGGTAAGGATAGCCCAGCATACATGGATACAGTATGGTCTGGAGTCGGTTTTTAATATCCTACCAAACAGAATCCCAAGAAGTGCTCTCTTCTGTTGCAGGACAAATGGCCATGGTAATGTCAAACCCCTTATTTCTGTTTATCATCTTCACAGTATCACAGTATCACAGTATGTTAGAGATTGGAAGGGACCTCAAAAGATCATCTAGTCCAATCCCCCTGCCGGAGCAGGAACACCTAGATAAGGTTACACAGGAACGTGTCCAGGCGGGTTTTGAATGTCTCCAAAGAAGGAGATTCCACAACCTCCCTGGGCAGCCTGTTCCAGTGTTCCGTCACCCTCACTGAGAAGAAGTTTCTTCTCAGGTTTAAGTGGAACCTCTTGTGCTCCAATTTGTACCCATTACCCCTTGTCCTTTCATTGTTTGCCACTGAGAAGAGCCTGGCTTCATCCTCGTGACACTCCCCCTTTATATATTTATATACACTAATAAGGTCACCCCTTAATCTCCTCTTCTCCAAACTATAGAGACCCAGCTCCCTCAGTCTTTCCTCATAAGGGAGATGCTCCACTCCCTTAATCATCTTAGTTGCCTTTCTAGTGTGCTCTTCATTGCAGTGATTGTGAGTCTGCTCTTCCTTGTTTTTTTGAGGTTTACAGCTGCGGTTCTTTCCTGGAATTTCTGCTTTGTTGTTATTGGAATTAGAGGTTATGTTACGTGTAATACCCACACTCTTGAGGGTATTTTTTCCTTATTGTTTAATTTTGGGCAAGTAAGTGTAAGTGATTACAACAACTAAATGCAGTTGTTGGGAAAGGTAGTGCTACGTTTAGACACTGTTAGTTGGAAAGGGCTTAAATGGCACAGAAATTTAGTAAGAACCCAGCTGTGCACTTGCAGTGCTGTTACTGCTGTATTAGCAGGCACAGAGGCACTAACTGATGATGAAAGGCACATAGCCTAAACATTTACTGTCCCTATTGGTAGCTAAATTAATAGAGCAGTATTTTACTGCTTAAACCTACTTTCTCTGCTTTGTTTCTTCATGTAACTGTGTTCCATCCTTGAGTTCACAATCATCTTCTACATATTGTTGAGGCAGAGATTTTAGCAAGCTGGTCATAGAGAATTTTAGGATTTTATTAAGTCTTTACTTGTAACGCCCTGCTTGATTCTTAGCAACCAATGTACGTTTTATCAAGATTTCAGTGTCAGTTTCTGACAATTAAATTGAAGTATGACTTACTGGGACAAGCTACATTAAATTAACTGAGCTGAATTGGATTGACAGTAACTTCAAAGAAACCTGCCTATGTATTCCTTCATGGAGAACCGTATCAAAAATAGGTGCTGAAATTTGTGTAACAGACTGTGCTGAAGAAAGTCTGTGGCTCTGATCACCAAAGGGGTCACTTTCTAGGTGCAGTACTGTTGACTAAGGGTATTGATTGTACTTGGGATTACAACTGAATATAAACTCGGATTATCTGTGTCTGGATTCTGAGATTGCGTAAAAGCTGTGGGATATGAAGCCAATTACAGTTCCCTTTGCAAACCTCCAGACACGCTACGGCTGACGCATACTATACCTTTGTCTTCTTCTTGTGTTTGATCCTTCATATACATCTTTGCGTAGGTTTTTCTGTGACCGGGAGAAGTGTTTTAGAGCTCGTGGTTACCCACCTCAGAGTCTTGAGTTGCTCAAAGCACACAGCTGTATGATTTCTCCTTAAAATAACTCATTCATTTTCATTCTTAATCGCTCTTAAATGCAATGTGAGAAAATGCGCTTAAGTAATAATTCTTTGTGTTAAACCTGAAAATAGTGTTTCGTGTTCAGCAAAGAGTCCTTTGTTGAAAGCACTTTAGAACAGTAATGGATTTTTTTGCTGCAGTGCCTTGCGAACAGCTGCTTATCAACCAGTCTCATTTAATGGGTGAGAAAGGAAGACACAAAGTACAGGTTTATTTGGAAAAATGTTCCTGAATTCATCAAGGTTTCTATTTTTGTTGTTCTCAAAATGAAGTGGAAGAATTTGAAATCAGTGCTTCAAACTTGCACAAAGATTAGCCAGGTTTCAAAGGAAAGGCTTGGATGCTTTTGCACACTGATGGCTTTTTTGAAGCTCCAAAAATACTTGTCTTTTCTTTTGATTGTGGTGTTGAATTGAAGTGTTTCTTGAAAGCTAGAAATATTTATCAAATGTTATACTGGGCTGTATACAGGTGTTTAATTGTCAGTGTACTGCTGTGGTTAGGTACATCCCAGACAATTTCCCACCATCGTGATATCCAAAAATTAAAAAAGGGATTAGTAATTGTCTCTTTTTATTTAACACCCAAACTCAGCAAATGAATTGAACAACAAAACTAGGCAAGAGTAATTTGATGTCAACACTGCCTGTGTTTTAATACCATGAGATAGGTAAGGAAAGCTGTGACACTTCCAAAACTTGCACAGAACGGGACAGCGCTGTTGACTTCAGTACTGTTGTGGTGATTTGAACAAGCCTCTGATTTTGACTTCGCTTCTGGTTTTCAAGTATTCTTATGTCCTTACTTTTTGTTGTTATGTGAGCAGATTTTCTTTAATGAAACTGAAGCTTCTGTGTCTCTTAAAAGTATATTTCTGACATTCAAAATCCGTATCTGTATGTTTCAGGCATGCGGTAATGAGCCTTGTTTGACAGCCATATAGTTTAAACCCTTACCTTAGACATTACTATGGGTCCTTCATATGTAAACAGGATACATCTCCCTGGAGTGCAGTGTTGCATGATCTAATGACACATCAAGCAGAATGATGATTTTTCTGAAGCTGCTAATTTTCAGAGCCTGTGATCACAGAATTCAATCTTATTACTGTGCTGTTGCTTTTTTTCCTGTACAGACTTTTGACACAACAAAGGTGACTAAATTTTGTCCAGGTGCTCAGAATACTTTTACTTTTCATGGAGAAGAAAGCCTGTACCATAATACATATTAATCTTCCATTTAGTTGATGCCTTTTTTTCTTTGGCTCGTGAGCTTTGCCTATGCACTGGGTTAGTGGGCCTTTGCTGCTGCCTTTGCCTCCTGTTTCTGGGCCTCTGGAAAACCAGCTGATCTTCCACTATGGCCACTCTTCATTGGGACAAGCAATATGGTGACACTGTGGGGCTGGATGTGAGCCCTGTCACATATCCAGCAAATGCACTTTTTAGATGTAGGGAAGCCATTCTGCAGAAACCGCAGTCCTCCGCACCACACTCCTCATCTCCTACAGCACACACAGTAGCGCGTGCACGCAAGATCTGAGGTGTCATGGGCCCAGCGGTCTGAAGAACTTTTAATAATGCTCCTCCTACATATCAGTTAGTTTAACTGTATCCTAGCCTGGACACCTGTGTTTCCCAGATACTCCTTAGCCCTGTGTCCTGTTCTTCTAGGCTCTTTTTCTTGTAACTATATCAAATATAAGGATTTGTCTTGTGAGAATTCTCAGGATGTTCTCTAGCTGTACTCTATTTTTTTCTCTATGTATCATGCACCTCAATAGTTTTCCATTGCTACTGTTACAAAGCCATGAAACAGCACTACTTAAAACTAATTCTAAAGGTTTCCATAATCCATTTTGTTGTTTTGTGCCCCTTTGTCTCAATGGTTTGGAACATGAGGTAAGGATAGCCCAGCATACATGCATACAGTATGGTCTGAGGTAGCTTTTCAGTATATTATGAGGCAGAAACCCAAGAAGTACTGTCTTCTGTTGCAGGACATATGGCCATGGTAATTTGAACCCTAAAAAATCTTGATTAAGAGACTTTCCAATCAATTGCGGTTGCTAAATGTCATGAGTATCTATATAAAACTGCATTTCCATAAATGGTAGATTATAGTCTGTGACTCAAGTTGTTTGTTTTCTGTGGAGCCTGACCGAGGTTCAAAGGCAGTCCTGAACTGTTTGGAGACAAACACCAAAATAGCAGACTCATTATTTTGAGCTCTGTTGAAATCTCGCTTCTGAGATACAGTGACTGTGCTCAGGCGCCCCATGATAAGGATCATTTTCCTCACACACACTGCCCTTGCTATTTTGTGTGTGTGTGAGTGGCTAAGCAAACTGGCACTACTCTATACAAATATCTGGGAGGTATTGATGCTGTATCTCCTGAGGAAAGTGTGCCATAATTGCAAATGAATTTTCACCAAGATCCGTGGATTTGTGATGGGTAGGTTTTGTGGCCTTTCTAAAACCTGAAGACCACATCACAGACTTGAAGGAGCTCTTATATCTTCAGAGTTTATAAGCACATCACTTTGTAAGATCAATTCCTCTTCTTATTAGTGCTATTCATAGTTTCAGCTACTATTTGAAATGTATTCTTTGTATAAAATGGCAAAGTAATTTTTCAGGCCTGTGGCAGAGGAAATCTTCACCATAAACACTGTGTGAATTGTGAAAGCAAGCTGCCTGAAATACAAACACTGCGGATTCTTCCATCATCACATTATGCTTCATGAAATAAAGCATAAAATTCTTTTTTTTCTGGAAAACTGAATTCAAAGCCCTGTGTCACTGTTATAAAAGCTGAGACTTCCTCTCTCATGCAATATTCAAGGCAAGTACTTCCACAGATCCTCCATCACAAATGTACAGGTAAAAGAAAGGTACCTTTTGAGTTCCTGCGGTGGAAGTTAGGATTGTGTGTGCCTTTGTGAAAGCTCAGAAGGGGCTTAGAAAATTGGTAGTCTTTGCTCCAAGGGAATTTCTTTTGTTTTGAGATTATTTTCATTTGCATTACAAAACTTGGGTGTCTAAATCAAGAAGACAATTTTTGTTGTTTTCCATTATTTTCTAACATGAAACGTAGTCTTTTCTCCGTTTCCATCTCCATCTCTACGTGCATACAACTCCTCTGCTTGTATTTTGCTGTGAGACTGTAATGGATGAGAACCTAGCTGGGAGTTGATTGCCTGTCATGACTGAGAGATATAAGACAGTGTGGTTTTGTCACAGTGTATTTGGCAGAGTCCCTATGTATGTTCATGGTGACTGTTGGAAAGAGTCAGGAAACCACGAGTGTGCAGCTGTTCTATGAGCTTCCCAGTTGAGAACGGGGTGCCTGGCCAATGCTCTCTGTGCGGCCAGCACTGACATGATGAGAAACTGCACAGGCCCAAGAGAAAACTGTGACAGAGCTGGCCTAATACCCGTTGTGTTTCTAAGGGTATAAAAGCAGGAGCCTCTTGTAGCCCAAACTGAGGCCTCAAGTATTGTTGGATGGACGTTGTAGGAACTTCACCAATAACCTAAGACCCCCGGCATTGGCTACAAAGTGGCTTGGATTCTGAAGTGCGGGCCTGGAGGATGTTTCGGTGGTGACTGCTGATGCTTTTCTTCGTAATCTCTGTTCTCTCTATGCATTATTGATTTGATGCACTGTGTTTCTTAAAACGATGTCAACTATAACGACCTTTCTTGTGAGAAATATCAGTAGGTTCTCAAGCTGTACTGTAATATTTCTATGTATCATGAACCTCAGTAATTTTCAATTACTATTGTTGAAAAGCCTTGAAATTTACATTACTTAGAACTGATTCTAAATGTTTATATATTCCATTTTGTAATTTTGTCCTGCCCCCCCCCCCCCCCCTTACAACCTTCATAAAGGGAATTGAGAATAAATGTAACAGAAGACCAATTTACCTCCTGGCGTACATATTTTCAAAAGATAGCTTCCTTAGAAATAGTTTGGTCCAGCTTGGGTTTATCTAATTACCTTGTGAGTGCTTTAGGTGTTAGTGGGATTGAAACCATCTTGACTAGAAATTAGCATTAAATGTAAACCACGTAAGCCCAGGAAGGCATAGTGAAGAGCACAGAAGGCAGCATTTTGAAAGTCAGAAGACGGTCAATTGTGTTCAGTAAGGAGATATTCTGTGATTCTGTAATTTACTGCCTTAGTATTGCTGATCGCTATATTAAATATTTCCTCATCACTCTGCTTTCCTCAGCTAGTGATAAGTCCTGCGCACAAATGGGTTTTTAGGACTATGGAAGGTTATAGATGCCCAAAATGCTAGAGCGCAGCATTAGTCAGTGATCCAAAAGTGGAGGTGGGCCTAACTAGACAAAATCTACTCTCCAGAATGCTTCCTACCTAAGGGTATTGGGACCCAGGTAGTGGCTTGTCCTAAGCCCCGCCAATCAGAGGCAACAATCTGAGAAGGACCGAAATGATATGCATGTCCATAACTGGT
Organism: Neopsephotus bourkii; assembly: GCF_033783945.1. Lineage (NCBI taxonomy): Eukaryota > Metazoa > Chordata > Aves > Psittaciformes > Psittacidae > Neopsephotus > Neopsephotus bourkii. Next base: position 16,059 of record NW_026900858.1, read on the forward strand.
AGATTTTAGGCACTGCCCCCCGTTAGTTTTTTTCAGGCAGGCCTGATGGAGATTCAAAAGCAGTCCTGTACTATTTGGTTGCAGCTGAGTGCAAGGCCTGGCTCTTGCCCTGCATTATTGGCTTCTGAACTCAGTGCTGCATGTGAGGAAGTATGTGGGAAGAGGCTCTATTCTGGCTAATATGGGATGGCCCCGCTGGGACTCGGATTTCACACCAGGAACCCTGTGGGCAGGGAATGGGGCTTCATCACTGCTGTCATTGAAAAGCAGGGCATTCCCTATACAAAAAGGTTGTGTTTTGGGGGGGGGGCAAAAAATTACAAAATGGAATATATAAACATTTAGAATCAGTTCTAATGTTAAATTTCAAGGCTTTTTAACAATAGTAATCGAAAATCACTGAGGTGCATGATACATAGAAATATTACAGTACAGCTTGAGAACCTACTGATATTTCTCACAAGAAAGGTCGTTATAGTTGACATCGTTTTAAGAAACACAGTGCATCAAATCAATAATGCATAGAGAGAACAGAGATTACAAAGAAAACAAAAGCTTGTTTCATTAAAGAAAATCTGCTCACATAACAACAAAAAGTAAGGACATAAGAATACTTGAAAACGAGAAGCAAAGTCAAAATCAGAGGCTTGTTCAAATCACCACAACAGTACTGAAGTCAACAGCGCTGTCCCGTTCTGTGCAAGTTTTGGAAGTGTCACAGCTTTCCTTACCTATCTCATGGTATTAAAACACAGGCAGTGTTAACATCAAATTACTCTTGCCTAGTTTTGTTGTTCAATTCATTTGCTGAGTTTGGGTGTTAAATAAAAAGAGACAATTACTAATCCCTTTTTTAATTTTTGGATATCACGATGGTGGGAAATTGTCTGGGATGTACCTAACCACAGCAGTACAATGAAAATTAAACACCTGTATACAACCCAGTATAACATTTGATAAATATTTCTAGCTTTCAAGAAACACTTCAATTCAACACCACAATCAAAAGAAAAGACAAGTATTTTTGGAGCTTCAAAAAAGCCATCAGTGTGCAAAAGCATCCAAGCCTTTCCTTTGAAACCTGGCTAATCTTTGTGCAAGTTTGAAGCACTGATTTCAAATTCTTCCACTTCATTTTGAGAACAACAAAAATAGAAACCTTGATGAATTTTTTCTTGCTGGGAAAAGAGGTGACGAACAAGTACACTCTTTAAGATTGGCTTCCCACCTATGAAACAGGAAATGAAACAACCTGTCTACGGGTGTAGTGAACTCTAATAATAGTTGGCAATTCCAGTGTCTGACTAAAAAACTGAAGCTCTTCCCACACCAGTTCTTGGTGTTTTCCCTCCTGCTTTGTGATATAAACAGGACAGGAATGAAAGACCTTTTTTACTGCTCACTAGAGGAATTATCAAAAGAGCCTATTCAAAGAGAGCGGAGAATTAACCATCCGCAACAGAAAACAACCAAAATCCTTTTCTGCATTAGAGATGTTTTACTTTTGGAAATAAATAAAATAACTACTCTGCTCCCACAAACCCTCCTTCCACAAGTACTTCACTTGATTCTTGACCACGGTGACCTTCCTCACAGCACCAGTCACATCCCACACAATGACTTCAAGATTTTTGCACAGTCTGCACTGTTCCAGTAACAAAATCTAAAGACTGCAGGATAAGAGTGTCAGAGTCTTGCATGTCAACAGACTGTGATTCTTGGAACAAACCAGCTGCTGACAGAGAAATTTTCCATTCCGACAGCAGCTGGTTCAGTGTTAAGAGTGTTTTTGCTCCTCCCTTTTGGAGATTTCCATCTCTTCTGCTGTGTCCAATAGTTTATATGGTCACACTGACTTTTAGTTCATGAACATCTATCAATGACAGGGATCTGGAGTAAGGACAACGTGGAATTGGAAGCATTTTTAAATGACAGTCAAATAAAGAAAATTAACATTTGGAATCAGAAAATTGGTGACTATGTAACAAACCTCATACCAGTTAATGCCTGACCTCACTGAATATTTGATAATATTGATACATGGCCAAGGCCATACTCGGTCACCTGCAGTTTAGTTACACAGCACAATTGTTGGATCAGAACAGCCCTTCACGTAAGTCCTCTGACCTACCCCATGGCATAAGATGTTGTTTCAGAAGATGGAACTTATAATCATTAATCTTTGTGCAATTGTGTAACAAAGCATGTCAGGGAAGCGGTCATAACTTGTGCGTTCTGCTTGCCAAATCACTATCGGCAAAAGCTACAGTGTGAAAGCTGCCTGTTTCTGGCTTGTCAGAAGGGATCACCAAAGTCAATCAAAAGTTCCTTACTGTTAAAGCCCAAAAGCAGCAGGCCAGGAAACAGAATGATAATAATAGAATCTGCTCCTAACTGTGACAAACCTCCTCTGATGTAAAGAAGGGACAATTTGAGGGGTTTGCAATCCAGATCCTCACTCTTGACATCTGGAATTTCACTGCAAGTTCAAGCTCCCTTTAAAACTGGGATTAGCTCAACTAAGGTTAAATTTACAAACTTAAATTGTTTTCACCAAGGTCTGTTCTAAGGTGCACTGATAAAAAAACACGCGTCCTGCCAAACCAGTTTCACTAACACTAGCTCTGATTGTTTCAAATTCAGAGTGTTAACTTTTGAACTGAAATGTTGTTCTTCAACAGCTTCTTGACAGGGCTCATGACCACTCCCCAGTGAGATTTCTGTGAATGCTTGTTCTGAGCATAAGACTCAAAACACAGAGACTATGGTAACATTCCAAATAGACTTTCTCAGACTAAGGCCTTAGGGACTAATGAAAGCCATAGTACTGGGTTATCATTTCACAGTGCTTGACTTTCAGGACATCAAAACACCCTGACAATGCCAGCAGTTAAGGGCATGACGAGCAAATCCCACACCTCCAATTTAGGGACCAAATAGACTTGTTCAGAGGGGCCTCCTGGCCTACTGCCAAAAATATTCCTGCTTTCCCAGAAGGTTGCCTTTTGCCTCCTTTGGCTTATATTTTTATGAGAAAATACTCAACTTCGACAGTAATTGCCAAAAAGCAATCTCAGCAGCTGTATTATTCTCCAGCAATCGAATAGATGTAGGGACATTTGTAGATAGGAACTGGATATCACACGGTAAAACATAACCCAAGGGAAGTCTTGTTTAAGAAAGAAGGAATGGGAGTGTAACAAAGGAGAAGAACTGGATTATAACAGAGTGGAGGAGTGGATGATACCAGTGGATAAGGGAGTGGATTATAACAGAAGATACACATCCTGCATGGACACTGTGAGTAATAGAACATAATTAGAACAACTTAGAAACAGGCAACAATGCTTTAGGACTAATCTTGATCCAAGGCGGTTGAAAGTATTACCGATCCAAACTTTTGTAATTTTAATCTGTGCCATCTCATCACTTGCAATTAGTGGTGTCATCTTTAAGCTATATTAATCCTTTACAAAAAAACATTCTCTGAATGATGAGAATAACTGCATTCCAGCAATAATTTTAATCTACTTATGCAGCGAGCAACACAATGTTATATCAAGACCATGGGTGTGAAGATTTTGATGGCCTGTGCCACACAAATTTATCAGATCATCCATAAATGCATTCTGGACCAAATAATAAGGACAGTACACCATCAGGAATATGAGGGACTGAATTGGTTGAACAAAGACTTTTCTGGCTTGAGCATTCCAGAATGGCTTTAGTTTATCTTAATCATTTTGTTACTCTTTTTATGTATCCTAATATGAGTGCTTTAGTCTTTTTAGGTATTCTAATCTGTGTGCTGTGCTTAAAACGACATTCTGATAAATCTATAGAAGCTGTCTTTCAGTAAAACAAAAAGGGGGAGATGTGGGTGATAGGATAGAAATAATTTATGAAATGGATCCAGGCATTATTGTCCTGGTTAAGGTAAAGAAAATACCAGGTGCTCTTGCCCTGGCCGGGCTTAAGCCTTGGAAATGGTGAGGAAAACACCAGGTGTTAATGTGCTTTTTGGGCGTAAGCCTGGGAACTGTAAAAAGAGCAAGGAAGAGTAAAAATAATTTAGCAAAACAAAACAGGTGGTTTGCAAGAGAAAGCAGTGTGTGTATGTCAAAGACATACCAAATTGTGAATATTTATAACCCTTAGTAGTTATGCTAAATAGGTAAGGGAATAAAAGAGTGGGAAGTTACTGCTGAGCGCTTTAGACTATAAAACGGATGTGAGACTTGAAATAAAGGTCTTCAGATGTCACAAGAATTGGAGTCCATTTTTGATACGGCACACTGGAGGTGTTTGGAATATTCCCCCACGAAAACTGCAGGTTAGGAATTGTCATTTTCACCTTGTACTCTAGCCACAACTGCCCGAAAGAGTGTGCGAGAAACAGTGACGTTTTCACATTAGTTGGGATGAGGCTTTGTAATATTAGGACTTCACAATATTAAAGTTTTAAGATCAATATTAAGGCCTTGCAATATTAAGTTTTTCAATACTGGGGATGGTGTAAGTTACTAAAGGAAAGAAACAAAGTGTTTGAGACACCATAATTTAGAGAGACACACTGTAGTTAAAGACAATATCATCTTTGGGACAGAAGACACAGTGTGGTTAAAAACAATACTGTTTTTGTAAAACCTATCAAACTAAGCATGTACAGGTTGGTTAAACTGGGAATTCAAGTACATCTCAGCTGGAGTTATGAAATCAAACCATAAAAGGAGATAAATATATAAGGCAAAGTGGCATACGTAATGAAGTGAGGGAACATAAAGCTCATCCAGTCCCAACCCCTGCAACAAGCAAAGACACCTTCCACTAGAGCAGCTTGCTCCAAGCCCCTGCGTTTAAACTTGCCTTGAACACTGCCAGGGAAGGGGTAGGCACATCTCTGGGAATCTTGTGCTAGAACCTCAGCACCTTCACAGGGAAGAGCTTCTGCCTAAGAGCTCATCTCGTTCCACCTTTGTGTAGATGTATTTTTTGGTAAAAGTGTCAGCAGTAATGACTGAAACATGAAGACTTTCTTTCAACTCCATCATTTGTCATTAAACCCCACAAAAAAACAGAAATGCAACGCCCTTTGCAGCGAAAAGAATAATTTGTTGCAGATTGCTGCAACGCAGCCACCTGAGCAGAGGAGGAAATAACATCCTGGAAGTAAAACAATCCCCAACCAGCTTCAGTTAACAAGAATAGCCTTCTAATCACAGAAATTACTTTTTTTGTACATATGACCCGCATGTGTCAACTGACATTAGGGTACAATGGGCTGTTGAAAACCACATTGAGAGAAAAGGCTGGTGGTTTCAATCACTGGGATACACTTAGTGAAGTCCACATGTTAATCAACACCAGAGGATCTGCCAACAGGGCTGGATGAGCTTTAAGATCCCTTCTAAAACAAACCACTCTGGGATAGTGAAACAGGACAGGAGAGGAGAGGGGAAAGGAGAGGGGAAAGCAAAGGGGAAAGGAGAACAAAAAGGAGAAAGGGTAAAATAAATGGAAAAGAAAATAGGAAAGGAAAGGAGGAGAAAGGAAAGAAAGAAGGAGGGATGAGGGGAGAAAGGAGAGAATTGGTGAAGAAAAGAGGAAGGGGAGTGGGAAGGGGAGATGGGATTGCACAGGAGAGTTGAAAGGAGAAAGAGGAGAAGAAAGAGGAGGAGAAATGAGAGTAGACAGGAGAGTGGAAAGGAGAAAGTAGAGGGGAAAGAAGAAGGGGAGGAAAGGAGAAAGGGAAAGAAGAAAAAAGAAAGGAGATAAAGCAAAAGAGAAGGGAATGAATGGGAAAGCAGAGGAGAAATGAAAGGAGAGGAGAAAAGAAAGGAATGGCAAGGAAGCTAGAGGAAAAGAAGGAGAGGGGAAAGAGGAAATGAGACAGGAATGGAGAAAGGAATGGAGAGATGAAATGAGAGGAAAGAAAGATGAGGACAAAGGAGAGATGAAAGGAAGGAAATGGAAGGAGAGGAAAGGAAAAAGTGGAGGAGAAAAGGGAATGAGAAACTGAAGGAAAGGAGAAGGGAAGGAGAGGAAAGAAAGCTGAGGAGAAAGGAGAAAAGAGAGTAGAGGATAGGAAGGGATATGGAAGGAAAAAGGAAGGAAAGGAGAGGAAAGGAAAAAGGGTTTGTGAAGGGGAGGAGAAAGGGGAAGGAGAAACTAGAAGAAAAGAAAGGAAAGGAAAAAGGGAGGGGAAAGAGGGGAAAGGGAGGGGGAAAGCGGGGAAGGGGAGGGGAAAGGGGAAGGAGAAAGGAAAGTTCCGGAAAGGAGGATAAAGGAAAGGAGAGCAGAAAGGTGAAAGGAAAGGATGGGAAAGGAAAAGAGGGTATAAGAGATGGGAAAGGAGTGGAAAAGGGGAGATGAAAGAAGATAAAAGAAAGGAATTGAGAGGAAAGGAAACATGAAAGGGGCGGAGAAGGGACAGAGAAGGAAAAGAGGAAGAGAAAAATGGGGTAAAATAAACAAGAAAATGAAGCTTCCTTTTCAGTTTCGAATTCTCAGGTTTCACTTCTAAAGCCTCGTTTGCAGGCTCCAAAGACTCAGGTTCAGTTTACAAAGGCTCGGCTGCGGGGATGCTGCGGCCGGGCGGGGGGACCACAGGATCCTGCCCGCGGGGCTGGTCAGGGAGCGCTCCACCGTTTCACGGGCTCCCGCTACTGCGAGTCCCCCCATTGTCTACCGGTCCTTGCTGTGCCAGCGAGCTCCCGGGGCACGCGTGGACACAGCCCGTGAGAGTGAGGCTGCGGCGGCAGCGGATTTTGAACGGCAGCAATTTTTGCAGATGCAGCGGCGGCAGCACCTCTCGATTGCTCGGAGCCCTTCCTCCGACACTCCCCCTATGGTGCCCCATGCCTTCCCTCAGCCTCCGCAGGGGGTCGCGCGCCGCTCTGCTCTCCCGGTACTGCCTGTGGCGTCGCTGGGCTATGCACCGCCCCTCAAGGAACGACGCGTCTCCCCTCCGCCAGGAGCGGCAGGTGGGTGCCAGGGGGTAACCTGCCGTAGCGGTAGCGGCCGCGTCTGTGGCTCTGAAAAGGACAAGGAACACTCGCATTCCCATGGAGATAGCTATGATGAAGAAGGTTTGTCCTCTGTTGTGCCATCCTCCAGTTCCTCGATTGGTTTGAGCTGCCTTACTCCTTCGTGCTGGTTCTGGAGCGTCCAGAGGCATAGCAGGACTTGACTTCATCAAAAGGAGACGTTCCTGCCCGAGGATCTGGCACTGGGCATTTCCCTCCAGGTGCTGGTGTCTGTGCAGCACTGTCACAGCCGCGTTGTCCTGCACAGGGATATCAAGTCCAAGACCATCTTCCTCAACTTGGCCACCAGAGGTGAAGCTTACTGACTTTGGTTACAGCACCCTCCTCAGGGTCAAGGTGTACACCAAATTTAGTGGGGAG